>NW_024582545.1:739137-780813 GCF_018398535.1 Haplochromis burtoni
CTTTATTCACAAAAAACGGATAAATCTGCGATCCATGCAACTCTAACCAGCAGAGGTGGGACCAAGTCATTGTTTTGCAAGTCTCAAGTAAGTCTCAAGTCTTTATCCTCAAGTCTCAAGTCAAGTCTCAAGTAATGTCAGGCAAGTCAGAGTCGAGTCTCAAGTCACTGGTGTAAAAGTCCGAGTAAAGTCACAAGTCTGAAATTTTGAATTTCAAGTCCTTTCGAGTCTTTAAAAAAAAACGAAAAAAGCATGTTGCAGTTATGCTAAATGTAAATATTAGACCATGTAATTTTTAAATCTGTGTTTTTCTCAACACATGACAAAATAGTGAACTTAGAAAATATACACAAATTGTGAAATTGCACCTCTTTAAAATGCAGCTCAATTAAACCAGCTACTCACCTCCCAATTCCACCTGCACTTTCAACTGGACCACGGCCAATCAGAGAGGTCCCGCCCCTTACTATCTCTGATTGGTTTAGTCCACGATAGGGGCATAATGTGTGTCTGTTGTTGACCACAGGGAAGGTTGCAGATTTTTTATTTTTTTTTTGCTACCCGAACAGTTGGTCGCACAGGTGCAACTAAATGGTTTTTTTAGTCGCACCACTGAAAAATTTGGTCGCATTTGCGACCAGATTGGTCGCACTCTAGAGCCCTGCCTTGTAAGATGCTAAGCTATGGCAGAGCTTAGCTCATGCTAAGTTACAACCAACAGTTCGTTAACTTATGTTAGCATTATAAGAAACAGTAATGACTTGCCTAATGACCACTAATCTCTCTAAATAACATTTGAAATCCCATTTGGTTAATGTATATCCCCTGACTGCACTCTGTGTGAGAAGCTAATCTGGCATAGTTTTGGAAGGCTGGTTTTGCTTAATACTAATTACTACTAACTGTTACAAATGATATATATGAAAATGTTATTGATCAAATGTAAAAATGTTTCTGGCAAGGATCCTTTTCTTTTTACACTTTGGCCTGTGCAGATAAAACAACTATCCTCCACCCGTGAGCACTGTGGAACGGGTGAGGTGAGAGTAAAAGCGATATGCGCTTTCACGTCAAAAAGTCGTCATAAAGAAGTCTCCAATAACACCAGAAAAAGTCGCCAGATTTGCTAGTCGATTTTTAGAAAAAAAGTCGCTAAGGGGGTCTGAAAACTTGCTAAATATATAAATATATCGCTAAGTTGCCAACACTGATTCTGGGGGGGAGACAATTTGTCAACCTGCTCCTTTAAAAAAAATGGTTCATGACAAAGCAGTTATGTTACCATGAGTTAATGATTAACATTAAACAAAACAAGCCACATGAGGAGACACTAAAAAATAAATCCTGGGAATGTTCCACTTTAGTACATAATTTAAACTAGTCATGTCATTTAAATACAATATGGCTTTTGGCAAGG
Organism: Haplochromis burtoni; assembly: GCF_018398535.1. Taxonomy (NCBI): domain Eukaryota; kingdom Metazoa; phylum Chordata; class Actinopteri; order Cichliformes; family Cichlidae; genus Haplochromis; species Haplochromis burtoni. The sequence goes on from NW_024582545.1 coordinate 740,555, forward strand.
GGAAAGAAATGTACAAATAGGCTAAGCGCTTTGCGGTGTAGTTTTCATGCTCCTGGCTTTTTCTGACTCTTTAAAGGAGGAAACTAAACAAACAGAGCTTATCTCACATGTTTGTATATCAGTGGTTTGCAAACATGGCAGGTGCATCATTGATCTCAGCTGGGGGTAGTGATAAAGAACCAGGCAAATGCTGCTAGAAAATTCTCCATTTTTACACGCTGCGAACTGATTGCTGTGCTGTACCTATGTGAAAGTAAAGTAGTTTATAACATACTATGCTGATGACTAACAGCTGTTTTTATCTATAAATTCTTCTTTATGTTTTGTTAGGAAAATGGGAAAACGGTAGAGCAGTTTCTTGAAACATGTATGGAAATATAATGAGCTTAAATTTTTTATGACGATCTTTATTCTTCAAACCACCTGAAATCTCTTAGGTAAAGTCTTTACGTAGTCTTCAGGGATAGTTCTCCAGGCTTCTTGAAGGACATTCAAAGCTCTTATTTGGATGTTGGTTGCCTTTAGATGAGCTCACACTGCTCTAAATCACTGATAGTGCTCCATTGTGTTTTTCTGTCCAGGTTTGGTTTTACAGCATTGACATTTTTGGGATCATTGTCACGCTGAAAAATGAATGGATCTTGAATGGATGAGAGTTGAAAATCTGATTGTATATTTCTACATTTCTTCATAATCACATTTACAGTTTTGACAGGATCTCCACCACCAAGGCTTGAAATCTAGCCCCAAACCATAACTGAGCCTCCACCGTGTTTTACAGATGGCTGTAGACACTCATTGTTGGACCTCTCTCCTGGTGTTCTCTTTCATAATAACTACAGTTTGCATTTTGACACAATTTGAACCCAAAATTTCTCCATCAGACCTGTTGCCAGTGATTTTTAGACCAGGTTTTGTTTAATATTGAATACCTCACCCTTTTTTCCCAGTTTCTCTTCCTTAAGAAGGTCTTCTTGACGGTCACCCTTCCACTGTGACCATTTCTGATGAGGCTTCAGTGAACATTAAATGATCAACTGAAAGACCAGGTGGATCTCTCAGGTCCTGTATACAGGACATCTGTTTCAGATACTGTCCTGTTGTAGATTTGTTTTAACACATTAATTTGATAAACAGTCTATGTTGTGGAATCTGTGCATACAATGGTACTTAATGGTTTGTCGTACTTTTGCACATTTACCAAGGAAAATCAGTTTGATGTGTTATTACACAACCTGTTATTGCTTAATCCTTCAAATCCCAACAACATCAGTGGGTCATTGTGTTGTTGTTTCTTCTCATATCGATCTAAATTGCCTCTGCGTAGGTGACTACGTGCTCGTGGTAAATAGCGACTGGCAGCACCATCATTGTTTAATCTTTAAATCTGACCTTCTTTCAAGTATCAAGTTTTAATTTTTTTTAAAATACATTTTGTATTAAAACACTATCATAACATATAAAACCAGCCATGAAAATTATGTTTTCAGTTCATGAAAAGCATTTTTGTGAAGAAAATGTTTTCTTTGTTTAATTTAATTTTCCACATTTTTGTGGGTGGAGATGTGGCTGTGTTGACTCTGATCAATACCAAGTATGTGCCAAATGCTTGTCTCAAATGCAGCTGTAAACATCAGGATCCCCTTTGAGCCTATGAGCTCCCACTCTGCCGATCCTCCCCCTGCTCCACCCCTCATCCTCCCACTGCCCTTAACGTTTCAGTAAAACACGCCAAACGACCCCCAAACTATCAACAGACCTCATTCTTGCCCAGCTGTGATGTAACACATGCTGAGTCGGCTCACATGCTTTAAAGTAAATGATGCTGTAAAAAACAAAGCTTCAAGAGTTTGTGCTCCAGGACTTCATTTTTCTCTCCTGTTGTGTGTGTGTGTGTGTGTGTTTTTGTTTTTTACTGATATATTGAAAACGACTGAGCCATGTGCTAACGTTTAGCCACACAGCTTGGACAACCATCACGTGTTCATTCAGAGAGCCGCTCATAAAAACTGCCGGACAGCTTATCCACCCGGGTTTCAGCGCACATGTGACACAGCGGCATGGCTTTCTTGTGACGAGTCATGCTACCAACTGACCTTGACCTCAGCTGGGGTTATTGTCACCGGCGTCACAGTGAAGGGACGGCTCGGAGGGGTACAGAAATGTGGCAGATTTGCCGCTGCACTATATTCGCTTCAGGACTTGGAATGGTTATGTTAAGCTGGACCAGGCTGCCAGTGGCACGCACATTGAATTATTTCTCTTTGTAGTCATGGACAGATTAATTATGATGACAGGGACACAGTTCTCAATCCCAAACTAATTAAAAATCAGAAACTAAATCTGTCAGCTACATATAGGGCTGGGCCATATTATACCGTTCACGGTAATACCGGTATAATGTTAGGCAACAATAGGAAAATGAAATATCGCGATAGAAAACGCGCATGCGCAGTGCCTTTGTTTTCATACGCACATGGCCGATTGTTGAGTGAAACAGATGAACCAGAATTGGTTTGTAAAAATGGTGCAACTTCAGTGATGTGGAACTGGTTTGGTGTTTGTCCGTCAGATACACGACAAAGCACATTTTTTTGCAGAACATGCAAGCGGCCGTCGTTATTGTCGTATTTGTCGGACTAAGATGCTCTTAAATCTGGGAGTAATCTGGGTCCTAAACTCCGTATGCTTCAGGTCAAACGAACACTGCAGCATCACTGAGCGTTAAAAACTGTCTAAATTCTTTCATCTTTAATAAAACGATCAGCATTGCTGCTTTACCAGGTGTAACTATGAAGTTTAACTTCCAGGCATCCATTAACAGAGTTAGAAGTTAGCAGGAAGCTAGCGGAAGTTAGCTCGCTAGTTTCGCTAGTTACCTAAGCATGATATTGCATGTTCTGACTGAGAGATTTCTGAAAAAAATCAAACGTACAGCTCTGCTATCACTTCCAACATAAATGAAGACAGAAAACTAAACAGCAGTGACGTTTGTAGGGTTACTGAAGTTGGGCTAGCTGGTATATAATGATGTGCTACGTAATCGCTAGCGACACAGCTATGTTAGCATAACATAAACAGTGAAGCTGGAGGACGAACACTAACACTTTTCCACTTATAAAAGTTAACGTTAAGGTTCCTGATAGGTTAGAGACAAATGCAATCGCATGGCAGGATGCTGTAAACGGACCAAACTTCAGTCAGGAGAACAACTGAGATAATCCATCCACAATACGAGGTTAGTCATTAATATACTGCAACAACATGGGAATAGAGCAGCTGCCAGAGAATTCAACATTAATGAATCAATGGTACAGAAGTGGAGGAAGCAAGAAGAATGAGTTTAATAAAGTTTGATTTATCTGACTGCTTTGTTTCGCTTAATGTGCCTTATAATCCCGTGCACCTTATGGTCCGAAAAATACGTACTGCACACTGCAGTTTAATGTTGCAAAGCACCTCTTTTTAACTTCAGTGGATATTATACATGGTTATGCTCAGGATATGTCAGCCCATTTCTACTGGAAATGCCTTTTGGTTAAACTTTCAGCAAGGAATTGCATTTGCACTGTTACATTTTTATAAAGCTTTAATGTACATAAAAACCAGCTTCTTATTTAAGTGAAAATAAATGGAAGGTTGTCTTTTTGCGCTAGTAATGTTGTGGAGTTGTATTTTGTCTCGCATCAATTATATCGTCAGTTATATCGTTATCGCAAATTTTCAAATATATATCGTGATAAATACTTTTGGCCATATCGCCCTGCTCTAGCTACATATACATATCATATTTTCTGTGGTGGCCTCACGAATGATTTGATGTATCACATTTTTTTAATTTATTAACAAAAATAAGTAATAATATACAGTAATATTGGGTTTTTGATTGAAAAACACAGTTTTAAATCTCTTCAAACAAATTAAATTCAAAAAATGCCATCGTGGTCTCATCTTTGGTCGTGTCTGTACTAGTGACTCTTTGGGGGGATGCAGAACCACATGACCCGTAAAAAAAAGCTGAATAGGATCCAGATGGGAGAAAACGTGATGTTGGGTTGCCTACGCCCTCCTCTGCAGCCTATAGCGGACCAAACAAATAACACACTCCCTCCAAAAAGTTACATAAACGTGCACAAAAACAAAAGCACATTTAGGTGAAAATTACCATATAAAATTCATTCACATACAAGCCAGAACTATTTTGCATGTTAAGATCAAGTACAGTTCTTGAATTTCAACCATAAAACTCTGGAAACTTCCCAAGGGTTCCACAGTTGTGTACTAACTATTACAACATGTCCCACACGTCTTTACTAAGAGAATGCATCCAGTGTCTGGCTCAGCGAGTTCCAGCCAGCTGACCTGTGGTCTTCACAAAGTCTGATAGAGTGCACTCTAGTAGTTTACTAACAGCACACCACCCTCTAGTGATAGCACAAAGGCAGTGCTGCGGGACAATTTTCCACCTTGTTTTTTATTAGAAATCCCTCTCAAACAAATTTAACATTTCCGTATACAAAATACATGCGTGGATGAGCGTAAACATAAAGACATAAACAGCTGACACCCGCATGCCAACATCTTTCTTTTTGCAGGAGAAAGGCATTAACCTGACACACATCGAGTCCCGTCCATCGCGCATGAACAATGAGCAGTATGAGTTCTTCATCAGCGTAGACTCCTCCTGCTCTCAGGCCCTGGATGAGGTCATTGACTGCCTGCGCACACAAATCAGCGGCCATGTGCACGAGCTAACACGCAGCAAAGAGAAGGACACAGGTTAGTGAGTAAGTTGTATGAGGATGTCCACTGAACAAGAGCACCTTCAATCAGCAACATGAGGAAATTATTAAATGTGAATATATGTTGCATGTGAATGTCAACTTACAGATATATTCTCGTGTTTAATATGCCAGTCATTTCAGCCTTTAAGTGCTAAACAAGCAATGCAATGAAGTTTTAGACTTATAAATCTAAATCTGAGTCGCTTTTATTTTTAGTCAAAGGATGGCACTAGGTCTCCAAAATGATTACAAGAGGCACATGAATACCTGCAAATAATTAATTACAAGCCATTTGATATTAAACAAGGTCATTCATTGCAAAATAACAAAAAATGTAGCACAATGGGGATTATCTTCTGGGGATCATAAATGCTTTTTGTCGAAGAGCCTTTTTCTTCATCTATGTAATTTTTAAGTTCATTCTGGTCAGGGTATACTCTGGAACCAGATGTACTAGATTATGTAGCAGACCATCGAGTTGACATTAAATAGTTGATATTTTAGTACAAAACACAGTAAACCTCGATGTAGATGCTTTGTCGAGCCTCTTGGGAACCTTGATGTCTGTACCAAATTTCATTGCGATAGACACCAGTGATCATCCTCTGGGGAAATGTCATTACCGTGCTTCATGTTAAGCCACCCAAGAGATGTAAATACGTTTCACTACATATACATACCTTTGAGCTGATTCTGACAAAAAAGGAAAATATGGGCGTATCCTCTGGGGACCCCTGATATCTGTACCAACCTTCATAGCAGTATATTTGAATTCAACACATAAATGAAAATGAAAAGACAGCAGCAACAACCTATCCCGTAATAATAGAAGTAGTAGTGGTAATATTGTGCGATGTAGATTAAAGATTTTGGTAATAGAGGGAAATTTAGGGTATATTCTCTGAGAACCAGAAACAGCTGTGGTTAAAAAAATGAATAAATCTAAAAAGCTGACACCACTACAGCTGAAATGATCCATTTATCAACCGGGCCTGGTGCTGGGTGTTGAGCTACGCCAGACTTAGTAATGGACAGCCAGTGTCGCCCATGAGAATGATGGCCCACTGCCCCTTTTATTAGTTGTTTCCAGAATGACATTAGTTTAGCTACTGAGGACCAACAGGCCCGGCAGGAACAGAAGAGTTTAGTGTCTCCGCCCCAGACTAACCCAAGGACAGAGAACATGCCAAGGTCACGGCAGGCTGGGACAGACAGGGCCACCATGGATCCCCCTCTGACCTCGGCATAGACTCTGTGGCGTACTGGTCAGGGTCAAGTGGACAAGGAGGATATTTATGGCCAGTTTTGGAGACAGCCTAAACAGCTTTATTGTCTCTGCAGGGGCCTCAGGCTGGACCACACTGCCCAAATGCAGATTAATGATTGTGCCTCACTGTTTTTTGAGTGTCATAAATCCATATGAATAAGCAGATGCCCCCCTCATGTACAGCTCTGTTGAGTGTCAAAATGCCACAGCACTGAAACAAATTTTGCAGGCAAAACGCACACAAGACTGTGTAACAATCATCAATATTAATGTGAACTGCAGCCATTTATATAAGTCAGGAATAAAAAAATATTCAGGCTTCAACTGATGATCATTTCTTTAAATTAAAGTTTTTTATTAAGCGCTTTTTACAGACAGCCACAAAGCGCTGTACACAAAAAGTAAAATAAATATGAGCATTAAGTGCCATAATAGTCAAAGAAGAAAGATACAATAAGAAACAATAAAATAAACAAGTTGTTTTAAAATTAATAAATAATCTTGGGATCATTCTTGAGCCATATACTACACAGATTTTCTGCAGAATCTCTGAAGCAGACACTCAACGCACAAAGTGTGGCGCAGATATGTTGGTTGACTCCTTTGAGTGTAGTGGGTATAATAAACACAAATACAGTCATTAAAAAAGTATTCCTGTATTAATATGACCCCACTTGGTTATTGTAGTTGTTGAAATAGCTTGGCCACTTGACTTATCTCTGCATAATATGACAATAAAAGGGCACAGAGATGACCTTTAACCCTTTACCTAACACTGAATATCCCCTTCAGACACTGCACGACTGGTCTGTTTGATCCGATGTTGACTTAAAACATAAATTATAAGTACTTAATGACTGCTGTTATCCTCTAGTGCCATGGTTCCCCAATGATATCCAGGACTTGGACCGTTTTGCCAACCAGATCCTGAGTTATGGTTCCGAGCTGGACGCCGATCACCCGGTAAGGACCGACTCATCCACCGCCACATCCTGCCTCTGCGTGCGCACGTGAATGCACGTCCACTCACGCCCACGCGCTTGCTTATGAAAAGCAGCGGAGATGACAAGGCCACACTCCGCCATCCATTCTAATGGAAACTATCTACACACACAAATTGATGTCAGTGCTTTAATTGAGCCCCTGTAATTATAGATAATTGCTCCCTTTTGCCACTGACATTAAAGCAGAATGCATTCATCATAAGCTGAAAAACACTCTACAAAGGCTTCATTTGAATATGTATGTGAGTTTGGCCTTCCCAAAGGATTTCCACCTTTGATTTAGCTCTGAGTGGCTCTGCTGCAATCATGAGATCTAACATGGCTTTTATTTGTGTGTGTGTGTGTGTATATTGTCAGGGCTTCACAGATCCAGTATACAGAGCTCGCAGGAAGGAGTTCGCAGACATCGCCTACAACTACAGGCAGTAACTACTCCTACTTAATATATTTATGCTCATAGAGACGTTATGGGCTGAGTTTGAGTAGTAGTGGGTTTAAAAGGATCACCTAATCAGGAAGTCTTATTCACATGTTGGTCAAATGCTGCAGACAAATGATGAAGTGAACTTTCTCATTGGAATAAACCAATATGTTTTTAAAAAAGAGTTTACTGTGTAGATAATTTTAAAAAAAAATTAAGTTATACTGTAGCTTTAGGGTATAGAGAGAGTATCGAAGTCCAAAACAAAAACACAGGTGAAGTAAAAGGGAAAAAAACCCAACAAAGAATATAAACTAAAAATATTTTTTTTGTCCTTTTCTTCCCAAAATTCAGTCTTTCTTTGTGAGGTTTTGTTTTGTTGATTTTATTGACTTAATATGTTGTAGACCTGCAGAGTTTTCCACTTTTGTGGTAAGGACATTGAGTCTACATGTACTGAAATGTGCTATGTAAGTTAAATTGACATTGATATATTTATCCAGTGATAAATTATTTATGAGAAAGCTGTTACAAATTAAATAATTGCAATATTTCCTAAAGGAATTGCAATATTTCACTTTTATGTTATATAATAGATTATTAATAGTATCATATTATATTTTTTCAAAATTTCTAAATGCTCATTATATCATATAATTATTTATTATTTTTATTTAATTCTAATTTTTATTTTTGTATGGGTTCTACTAATTAATTCCAGCCTTTCTATGGGCTGTTTTTATTGTCTTTTCTGCCGTGACACAGCAATTACATAAAGAATTCTATATTTATTTATTTCATTAAAAAATACTATATAATTATTTATATAATATATAATATATGATATTTATATATGATATATTACCACTATATCATATTTTAAATTATTTTTTATGTAGAAAAAATTACCACATTTATTTTTTGATGCTACCACTAAAAATCCTCCACATCAGACATTAGAAAAACTCTACATATAAAACTACAGCCATGGTGAAATTTTTATTGCCGTTGATGTAGACGCTCAAAAGCCATCAATTTATTTTTTAGTAATGTTCACATATAACCGATAAAATGTCTAAAACATGGTTTTAGCTGGGTCTTTAGTTGCTGAGTGAGACTTACAGGAGCAGCGGGTAAAATAAAACTGATATTTTTCAGGTTAGAAACAGGTTTGTTGGGTTCAGGGAGACTTGGGGAAACATCCACAGAAAAACTGATTCGATTTAAATCTAGAAAAATTTAAGGTAAACACAGTGTGGTGATGTTAGTGTTTATCAGGGAAACATAACTTCTGTTGTGACCGCTGTTCCAGTGGACAGTCCATTCCCAGGGTGGAGTACACAGAGGAGGAGAAGGCCACCTGGGGCACGGTGTTCAGGGAGCTGAAGACTCTGTACCCAACTCACGCCTGCCGTGAACACAACCGCGTCTTCCCCCTGTTGGAGAAATACTGCGGCTACAGGCCAGACAACATCCCACAGCTCGAGGACGTCTCCCGCTTCCTGCAGTGTAACTCCACACCTAAAAAAAACACTTGTTTTTTATCACTCCGAGGTTAAAATGCAGACATTTGAAAGACTATGTTTAATAATATATTTTATAAATGCACACTATTAAAAAGCTGCTAATTACTGCCTACAGATGGCAACAAAGCTGCTATAATATGTAACTTCTCTTCTAATGATTGATAGAAATAGACAATCTCTTTCTGTTATGAGTCACGCAACATCACACAGTCCATGAAACCCAATGCATGAGTCATCATTCAGTTCATTTGGCTGTACAGAGCCCCACTTCCTCTTCCTCCCTTCCTATCAATGCATGCTCTTATTCAACTCAAGCAACAAAACGCTCACTGTCTCATCTCTTTCATCTCCCCACCGCTCTCCTGCAGCATGCACAGGTTTCCGGCTTCGCCCCGTAGCCGGCCTGCTCTCGTCCCGTGACTTCCTGGCTGGACTCGCGTTCCGCGTCTTCCATTCCACGCAGTACATTCGCCACGGCTCCAAGCCCACGTACACACCTGAGCCGTGAGTGTCTCAGTGTATAAAGCTAATAAAAAATTACAGGTGAAGTAAAATCTTCCTTATTACAAGGAAGTAAAGATTTCTAAATTAAAGAGCAAATTGTGTTTCTAATCCAGGGATATCTGCCACGAGCTCCTGGGACACGTTCCTCTGTTTGCTGATCCAAGCTTTGCGCAGTTCTCACAGGTAATATTAAAGAGGAGAATTAACACTTTACTTTTTCCCTTTTCTATTATTCAGATTAGACCAAGAGTGATATGAATTCCTGTGCTGAGGCAAAAAGATGACAAATCTCAGTTTCACCAGTTTATCCTGGCCTTGTCTGACAGCGTGAGCAGCTCCTCTTAACCCATGTGCTTTGATCCCACACAGGAAATTGGCCTTGCATCTCTCGGAGCGCCGGATGAGTACATTGAGAAACTTGCTACCGTGAGTACTGTGTACAAGGCAAACAGCGGTAATAGATAAGAGCCTCTAATTACAAAAGATTGGATCAATCTAGACCACATTAAATAACCTGTTTCTTAATCTAACAGGCTATTCTGACATGTCGCTGCAGGATAAACACAGGTTTAATTAATAACATTAATTACAGTCCTCTTTGCTTTATAGAGCCTTTAGATTGTAAATATAAGAAGTGCATTTTGTCCATGACACGTGTTTACCTTGTTATGACATGGAAAAAACAGTTATTGTATCTTAATGCAGAAATTGGTCAAGACGAGCTTGAATTAGTATTAAGGCTTTCTGTTGATAAAGTAGTACATATATGTATATATATGTCTAGAAATATCAAGACATATATGCTGCTAAACACATTTATTGCAACTCTTTCAGTACCTCCAAAATCATGAATAATTTTTTTTAAAAGTTCATTATTAATATTATATCTGTATTTAATATTCCTATTTTTAAATACTCTGAATAAAACAAGAGATAAAAATGTGATCTAAATCCTAGAGTTTATTTGAGATTGTGTATATCAGAAGCAAACCTCAAGAATCTTAATGACAATTTATATTTTTGTCTTACATAAGTAAATATAAAAAGGAATAAAAAAGAGTGGAGAAATATTAAGAGAATAATAAAAAATAAATAAAAACTTACTTTACATAGTATAAAAATGCAATTTTTATGTCATCATCTTGTTTAAAATAAGATATTTTATCCTCAGATTTCCTCTGAAACCCAAAGCTTCCTTTCCTTTTTTTTTTTTACTGCTTGTGGTGCGTAAGTCACATTTCATGACCCAGGTGTGTGTCCCTCAGGTGTACTGGTTCACCGTGGAGTTTGGCCTCTGTAAGCAGGGCTCTGAGATCAAAGCTTACGGAGCCGGCTTGCTGTCTTCATTTGGAGAGCTGGGGGTAAGAGGAAGCCGAGTACAGCGATGAAGCACCTCCGCAAACATTTTGCTTTCTGTACATTATTTTTATAACACATTTGCCTTATTGCACAACAGCAGGCAGTGGGTTAGTGGTCCACTCGGGTTCAGGTTTAATGTGTCACTGGGGGAGTTGCTCAGCAGGGCGGTGGTAAAGTGGTTCAGTGGGTAAGCACTCAGGTGGGGGCAAAGACTTCAAGGTCATGAGTTACATTAGCTGCTGTCAGCAGAGGATGTCCACTCAAGTCAGCAGAGTCTTAAATCATGCCGCACTTCCTGTTTACAGACAGGAATAGAGATGCTCATTGAGAAAATAAAGCAGTGAAAAGAAAAACATTTTTTTCTTTCAGTACTCTCTAACAGAAAAGCCCAAACTTCTGCCTTTCGACCCCGAGAAGACGAGTGTCCAGAAGTACCCTATCACAGAGTACCAGCCGGTTTACTTTGTGGCAGAGAGCTTTGAAGATGCCAAAGAGAAAGTCAGGTAGGACAATTTTTAGTTTTTTAGTTGTTCTAAAATTTACAATGCATGCGAGTCTTTAATCATTCACATCTCTCTCTGCAGGAAATTTGCAGGCAAGATCCCCAAGCCTTTCTCAGTGCGCTACAACCCCTACACCCAGAGCATCGAAGTGCTGGACAACACCCAGCAGCTCAGGAACCTGGCGGACAGCATCAACAGTAAGCAGCTTTGGTCAAATTACTTATGACTAGTCATCTGGAAATATCAAATAATAGATGTCTGAACGTGAATGAATGTTTGACTCTGAGTGCCTTAAATTTAAACACCAAGCACAGTGTGGATTTGTTATGTACAGTGACCCCAAACTCCAAAAAGCACGTGCAAACTCCAAAAGTTTGTACGTGTTTGTCTAGACCTGAACACAACCATACAATCAGCCAAAGGCCCACAGACCTGGATGTATACACTCAAAGGACTAATCAGGGAAATGCATGCAGCGTGAGACACAGGTGAAAATAATCAACACAATGAAATGGGCAGGAAGTGGAACCAAAACAAGACCTGGGAGTAAACCGTCAAAATACAAGAGAAACAACCCAAGTGACACAGGCTTTTCTCACCTCCAGTTTTTACCTCCTCGTCTCCTCCGTCCTACAATAGAATAAAATAGAATGTTTATAGTTAGATGTTTATATAAAGATGTATTTATTTTCACGTGTACAGTGGTAATTAGGTGCAATTTGAACACTATATAAAAACACTATATAAAAACAATAAAGTATATGAAAATATATTAGACATAACAATAAGTAAAAGATAAAAAGTAATCTTTTTCCGATATTACAGCATTTATTGCTTGTACAGCTCTGGGATAGAAACTGCTTTTCAGTCAGTTTGTCTTCATTTTATTTGTTCTGTACTGTCAGCCTGACGGTAACAGCCAAACACTAGCTGACCATGGTGATCGATCCATTGTGATATTATTAACCTCTTTGAGGCAGCAGGAACTGCCTGATCTTTCAGACATAGGAGGGTGAATTATAGGACTGTGTGGATGTTGCAGCAGAAACATAGAAATAATATGTTAATATGACCTCTGTGGAGCTGTGGTAGAAGGACACTAATGGTCTTTGAGAGATGTTCATTTTGAGGGTCCTCAGGAAGTAAAATCACCAGCTCTGTGGTGTTTTTACACACTAAGTTAGTGTTATAGCTTCAGTGTGTAAAAGTAGGCAACGTGCCACACAGTATGGTGGGATGACTCTTTAAACAGCTCATGTGTGCAATTAAAAAAATACTCCACCATATTGTGAATGTTATTAAAAGCCATAAATAAATAAAATCCATAAATATGAAAGCATGCGATGAGCATTAACATACAGCAGTAGTTGCTCCTCTGACTCTTCTATTTTCTTCTGTTTCAGGTGAGATGGGGAAATTGTGCGAAGCCCTGCGGAAGCTGGAGTAACAGGACAGGAGATCAGACTTGGAGAACCCTCCTGACAATTTCTTCTTGGCTTCTTTAAACGTCATGCTTAGAGATTCAACTTCTTTGTATTAAAACACATACGCAAGTCAGATAGTGACCATATTCTTAGAATTCAGGTAATAGGAAACATGGGCCTGTTACTTATGGAGAATAGTAAGTTTATAACCTCATTAATGTTACGTGAAGAATAGCTTTTCAAAATAAGAGCAATGTATAATAAACATTTCTTTGTTAGCTAACTGCAATAATCAGGTTATTATGCTTTTCAAAATGACAGGAGGCTTTCTGTTATTATATTTCATTTAATCTGGATTAATTAAATGTTTTGTATATGCATGACAGTTTCTAATAAATATCTCTTTACTCTGACTGTACTTCCTGTGTCTACTGTCAGCTAATATTCCTCTAGTGAGGGGAAAAAACGAATGCCCACTTGGGGTTGGCTTCATAGACTCCAGCTCCAGCAAAGAGTAATTTTGTCCTCTTTGGATAGTTTTACTTTCTGTATTCAGAAGTCTTGATGGGGTGCATTTTTTATTACTCATTCATTTCTAGCTGGGGTCACTCATTGTGCCTTTAAAAGTGTTATTAATGGTATCATCATTCTAAAAATTAAGTCTTCATGCTCCAGTTTTGCTAATATTGTCACTTAGCACCAGAGCAGGCTCAAAGTATAATGGGGGCCTTAAATGTTGAGATGTGCTGTGCTCCCCAGCACCATTTAAAAAATTCTGTTTAACACTAATTAACAGCTATCTGTGCCCGTGAGTCGCATCTGTACAGTTCATCGGTTTAGCTCTTAGCGCTTCACCTTTCTTCCAAATATGGTTGCTTCTGGCTATCACTTCTCCATCTTTTATATACAGTCTTTGGTCTATCCATATTAACAGACTGCAAAGCATTCTGGGTGCTGTAGGATATTCTTTTTTGGAGGGGAACAGCTGGTACCAACAAAAACATCCCCCTCTGTTGTACACCACCAGTTCAGTGAATAAAAAAGGGTAATTTACTTATAAATCCACCTTTTAGGTCAGCTGGAGCATTATTAAGGCTGATTAGTGTGCTCTTTTCCTCAATGAGGTGAGGTTATGTTCACCTCACTGATGTCTTCTTTACCTGCAGTCTAGATGTAATCTTGAATCTGTTCCTGTAGCTGCCCCAAAACACAGGGTGAATAAGAAGCGAACATAATAATCTTCATAGCATAATTTTCTATTTATATCCAAGACTGTGTAACGTTTACGTAACCTTTAATGGTTTTGTCTGAGTGCACCTGAAGCGTCTCCTCCTGATATTTGTGCCCCATAATTAGAAAAAACGCCGTGACGCAAAGCAGGCCTCCAAGCAGCTCATCTCCATACAGCCTCTAGAGGAGAGGAGGCTATTTAAACCTGTCCGAGCTCTCAGCTCCAACAGAGATGAAGACGGACGGTGTGGTGCAGACCTTCAGCGGGAGGAAGCAGAGCCTGATCGAGGACGCGCGCCGGGAGCGCGGAAGTGCCGGCGGCGGCGGCCCGGCGGGCTCCCCGGGGCCCTCCAGGTACGGAGACGGCTTCGTGTTTGAGGAGAAGGACGGCAGGGTGACCCTGAACGTCCTGTTCGCCCTCAGCAGCGAGAAAAACGCGGGCTTCTTCAAAACAGGGAAAATATTTGAGGTGAGCCTGAGACTGAGGTGTGGAAGCACTTCATTAAATGCATAGACTCGTGTGACGATTTTATAAATTAAATGTAAACTTTCAAAAAGCATAAATTTCAATGTCAAGCATGTCTCAAACACTCTTGAATCGTGCGACAGAGGCATTTTTCAGTAAATGAAGCCATATCACCATTAAATTTCCTCATTTCTTTTAAGGACTGATGTACGGTGGCCCTGAGGTACACTGATGAGTTTGTGACGTGTAATAATGCATTAAATTTATAAATATTCATTAATTTGCACATTTACAGAACATTTTTTTTTGCTTTGTTGACACTTGTCCTTTGATAACCTTATAAATTAAAAAAAAAAAAAAAAAAAAAAAAAAAAAAACTACAGAGAGCCAGAAGCAAAGCACATTTTTCCACATTTCATGGTGTGCAGAATCCCTTACAATAAAACTTTCAGAAAATCCAGAATTACTGCAAAGTTTAAAGCTGGTGTTACTGAAGAGGGGACTTCTGGATAAAAGGATGTCAATTATCATGCATTATTGCTGCTGTAGGAAAAAGTCAGATTTTTATTAGAGATATCACCAAAACTAATTACTAATTAATTTCATTTATGCAGTTAAATTGTACTGCTGTCTTTTTTTAACCAAGACACTCTTAAATTAAATTTTTAATGTCAAGAATCTTGTTTTTTCTCCTGGGTAATGGAAAACAAACAAACAAACAAAACAACGAATTTGTGTTTGGTAAGTGAAGATTTATTTGGTGTGGGTGATTTGTCTTGAGCAGCCTGTGAAGCTCATGGAATGAGTGACAAATAAAAAGATTTTGTTATGTTTATGGGGTAAAGCTAAAGACCAGCAGAACTGAAAGAAAAACCTGAAGGAAAAGCAGGAAAATTACATCTTTGTACTTTTTAAAATCTCTTGCAGACATTTGAAGCCAAGCTTCTCCACATCGAGAGCCGAATGGGGAGGAAGTGTAAGAACAGCACGACGGATCTGGAGTTCTTCATGAAGTGTGAAGTTCACAGCTCAGACCTGGACGTGTTTGTCAACTCACTGAAGAGAGTGGCTGACGACGTTCGCTGCATGCCAGAAGAAAAGGGCAAGTGTCTGATCATTGATTCACTCCAATGCTTTTATCATGTTAGCACAGGACCCATTAACCACTGCATGCGATATCAGCCAATCAGACGGATGGCAGGAGCACTAATTAGTTTGTTTGCGCTCGACCACAGTGCCCTGGTTTCCCCGACAGATAAAAGACCTCGACAGATGCAACATGTTGATCACCAAATTTGATCCTGACATGGACCACGACCATCCAGTGAGTGATTACGCATCTGCTCCTAAATGAAAGACAAAAATAATGGCAAAATAGAGTGTAATGATCATTATTCATTTATTGCAGGGATACAATGACCCTGAATACAGAAAGAGACGGGCCGTCATCTCTGAGCTGGCCTTCAGATACAAACAGTGAGTCCCTCTATGCTGATGACGTCTGAAAAAGTCACGTTTGGCATTACCGGGTTAAAAAGTTTAATCTAAAAGAGGTGAAAAGTTTGAATTGTGCAGCTGAAATGATGCATAGGCTGGTGGAATTGTTAGCTGTTGCAGCACAAAGAAAGAAGTGATCAGAAAAACACCACATCAGATGCTGCAACCCGCAGGTGAAGCTGTGAATAAAAGCTGGATGTTTTTAACTCTATGCCGCCCCCTACTGAGCACCTGGACTGTCTCCACTTGTAATGTCTTATCGATACTGTGAAGATTATTGCTTTGACTTCAGGATATTTCATTTGAAATTTTAATGCCATAGTTTCCTTATTTTTATATATATCTTACCTTTATATCTTTCTGGGTTAACTGGTGACGTGAATGCAGTCAGATCCAGTTTAAAAATAGTTTATTGAACATATTATTGAACATGTGGGGACTGATGTTTATGAATATCCTGCAGGGGGGACCCGCTACCTGTGGTGGAGTACACAGCAGAGGAGATATCTACATGGTGAGGCAGCCCAGCCTGCACAGTCATGGCTGTAGATGCACTGTGGAGGGGGCGATTACATCACAGTGATGCTCTGGTATGGTTGTGTTTAAAGGAGGCAGGTCTACCAGCAGCTGAGGAGCATTTACCCGAGTTTGGCCTGCAAACAGTTCCTAGACGGCCTGCAGCAGCTGGAGAAAGAGTGCGGCTACGGAGAGGACCGTATCCCTCAGCTACGAGAGGTGTCGGCCTTCTTGAAAGGTGACACACTTAAAAATTAAAATCTGAACAGAATTTAACTCAGACGAGTTTTAAAAGTCTCTAAAAGACGAAATTACACGTATAAAGAAGAGAAGTAGTGTTTAAGATATCACTCTTTTAAAATGCATTATAAAAGTTCTTCACTTCTTCAAACAGCTTTTTATTTTCTTGGCTATTTTCTCTCATTAGTTAGGTTTCATTTAGACACATAAGCAGGTGAAACGTGATCCTTCGCATGTTTTTTTGTGTCACAGGTACTGATGCATCTTTTGATGCATTACAAGTGGGGAGTCTGGGACGACAGTGCTGTGTCTTAATGGTGTTTTTGTGTTAATTAAAGCTCCTTGTTGTGACAACAAGGACTGAAATGAAGTAAAGACGCAGAAAGAGAAGATACCAAAACGGACAGTTTATTTTCTGTTCTTTTTTTCTGGTTAAATTCAGAGAGAACTGGTTTCCAGCTGCGCCCAGTAGCCGGCCTGCTGTCAGCCCGAGACTTCCTCGCCAGTTTGGCCTTCAGGGTGTTTCAGTGCACGCAGTACATCAGACACTCCTCTGCGCCCATGCACTCCCCTGAGCCGTGAGTTTTTAGTAAGACCTGAACTGTTTCTTTATGCTCTTGGCTGATTTTACTTTGATAATAAAGATCACACCGCTCCCACAGAGACTGCTGCCACGAGCTGCTCGGCCATATCCCCATGCTGGCAGATAAGGAGTTTGCCCAGTTTTCACAGGTGACTGAACTGTGAGCTTGTTTTTATTCTTTGTGTGACCTTAAATGAAGTATGAATTAATAAACTTGGATGTTTTCAGGAGATTGGACTTGCCTCACTCGGGGTTTCTGATGAGGACATTGAGAAACTGTCAACGGTATGATTCTCAGCCTCAAAAATAGAACATGTAAATGCAATGAGTGATTTTTAACACATTCATGCAGACCTACAGCTTCACTCTTTGCAGTTTAATGGCCTTCAGTGCCATCTAGTGGTAAACACCTTTAATCAACCCTTTTTTTTTTTTGCACTCTGCAGTTATACTGGTTCACTGTGGAGTTTGGCCTCTGCAAGCAGAACGGGGCAGTAAAGGCTTACGGCGCTGGACTTCTGTCCTCCTACGGAGAGCTTGTGGTGAGTTTCCTCACACACAGATGTCCTCTGTTTCTGCATTTACCTGCTGTGCTGTCTGACACTGCTGGTGACCTGTGTCTCCAGTACGCCCTGTCCAACGAGCCCGAGTACAAGCCGTTTGCCCCGGAGGAGACTGCGGTCCAGCCGTACCAGGACCAAACCTACCAGCCGGTTTACTTTGTGTCTGAGAGCTTCGAGGATGCAAAGATGAAGCTGAGGTATAAGCAAAATATATATAAGCACATAGAAACCCTCATCAAATGTTCATGGAGGTCCCCACTTTTTAATAGTGTATTATATATCCTATATATATTATATATTGTTGTCTTCTTTTTGGCACTTGTGATGGACATAGAAAAGATGGACATAGCTACAGTGACATCACCCTTCATTAATGCAGGTTATGAAGTCTCAACTAGAAGTAACAATATTTGAATGAGAAGTTGGAGTTAGAGCTGCTGACTATCTGCCTCCACTAGTTGAACTCACAAAGTGGACCTCTCTACTGTGTCTCTGCTTCTCTAGGGAGCGTTTTTAGGGGAAATATCTGACTAATAATATGTCCTGCTGTGAGGTATAGACCATCCATATGTTTGTGCTTCAGTCACTTGCACTGATTAGCAGATATTTGTGCCTGTGAGTGGCACCTGTACAGTTTAGCTCACTCTTGTCCAAATATGCTCCCTTCCGGCTCTAAAAAAAACCAAGCCAATGTGTCACACAGACATAGAAACTGATCTGCAACCATCTGGCAACCACCATCATGCCTGTCACACAGGGCCACAGACCAGTTACTGACCCTCTGACAACCACCTGTTGGGAGTGTAGCCCACAAAAAGGCCAGCCACTATACTGAGATTTAAGTAAACACTGCAGTCAAAAATGCAGAGCACAAGCAGTTTTATTGGTTATGTAAATATGCAGGAAATGCAAATAGATAAAGATGAAAAACTACAGGCAACCATGGCAACCTGCTAGCAATCAAAGCAATTACTAGGAGGTTTTTGGTGCAGCACCATCTTTGCAACCAAGTTCATCCAGTGAGTGCCAGCCATTACCACTGCTAACAACACTACAGTATACGTTTCCATAGCAACCTGTGGTTGTATCACATCTAGTATGGTAGACAATTCTACCAGTGGGCATGACATTGGGTGAAAAACCAATCAGACAGTCTTCAGTACTACAGTTGATCTCAGTAGAATCACTGTTTATTATACCCAGTAGAATCAGAATCAGAATACTTTATTGATCCCTGGGGGAAATTATTTTTTGTTACAGTGTATTTTTTGTTCCATTATAAACCAACATTAAGACAAGACAGACAATACACTAACTAAGAATAGTACAATATATACATATATATACATACATACATACATACATACATAAGTCACTCATAAATAAATAGATGAAAAAGAAACATGTGTAGTTGTAGCAGCAAACAGTGTGTTAAGTGGATGCGTTGTACAGGGAGATGGCCACAGGCAGGAAAGATTTCCTGTGTCGTTCAGTGGTGCTTTTCGGTAATCTCAGTCTCTCACTGAACGTGCTCCTGTGACTGACCAGCATGTCATGGAGTGGGTGGGAGGTGTTATCCAACATTGTCTTTATCTTGGACAGCATCCGCCTCTCCGACACCACCTTGAGGGAGTCCAGCTCCATCCCCACAACATTGCTGGCCTTACGGATTAGTTTATTAAGTCTGTTGGCATCTGCGACCCTCCAAAGTGATTTCCAGACATGTCTGGTCAGTTAAACGTTGTTCTCTTTCTAATATTTGTCTTCAATTTGTTTTATGTGCACAGGAAATACTCTGCAAACATCAAACGCCCCTTCACAGTCCGCTATGACCCCTTCACCTGCAGCGTGGAGGTCCTGGATCAACCCAGTAAAATCCAAAACGCCCTGAGCCAGATGAGGGAGGACCTCAAGACTCTGCACAGCGCCCTGGAGAAGCTCAGCTCGTCTTAAGACCGGGGGAGACATTTTTATAAGATTTCTCCTCCTTATGTAGTGAGATTTGTAAGGCTCCACTGGGCCATTTAACTGTGTGTATAAAGTAGACCATGTAAAAACACAATAAATGTTTATTTTCATGAAAAACTCTTTGTTGTTTTACATTTCAATCTGAAAAAAATGCGCCACAGAGGTGGTTCAATGTTTGTCAGCAGGACTAATCGAAGGCAAAGGCTGAACCACTACAATACAGGGCTCCCAGACCGTTTTCTAGCTTTTAATTCCAAACCGACTATTTCCATTTGGAAAATTCTTGGAAGTCATTTATCTTCACGTGTTATTAAGCAAAGGGAAGGAGCTAATTATGAATGATTTAAGTATCGTGTTCCCTCTTCTGGTCAAGGCCAGAGCCAGCACTGAGGCCCAACACGTCAGCAGGGCCAGGTCGCCGGGACCTCACAGCCGACCACAGCACGGTCCGCAGGGCTGCGCTGCTGACAGACGCTCTTCTCTCTTTATTTCTCTTTGGAGAATTTGGCCTTCGGGGTTTTTGATAGACGTCCAGCGTTTTGATCTCCACACCGGCGACAATGCATATCAAAGCCGTGCACGTCAAAGCTTCCCCTTGAGAAGACAAATCATCTCCATCTGCAGGATTCATAAAGCATCACCAGCATCAAGACGGTGGCTGGCAAAAGCCTTGCGCCAGCCACCTTGTGTTGGGAAGCTTTCCCTTCCCATAATTCCACTGTGCAGTAAATCAAGCCTCCCTGGGAAAAGCTTGTGTGTGCAGAGGAGAAAAAATTGTGTGCAAAAAGAGAGGGCTAGGGAGGGGGGGAAGAGTAATTTGCTGCTTTTGAAAGTGTGCAGCAACGCACACACTAGCACTCTCCAACCAAATGTTTCACACTTTATAATTTCTTGTAACCCGGCGACCAGCAGAAGGGATCCAATGAGATTCTTGCGCTTTGCTTACTCGCCACAAATCCCAAATGCTGTGTCATCCCTGTATCATCTAACCATGAGTGTTTCCTTTATTGATGTCAGGGCCATCTCATCCCGACGCTGGCTCGGTTGCTTCTGAAATCAGGGTCAGGAGGTTCACTGCGTCCTCAGTAAGATAGTCTGTGAGGCACATTAAAAGTCCATCCCAGTCCTCATGGGTCCGTTTTGCACTAATGCACCTCACTGGACCTCAAGGTAAATATGTGCACCTTTTTTCTCCCTAAAAAGGTACACAGGTCATGAACCACCCTTTATTTTGCCAGGAAAATTGGGAAATAGCTGCAGGGATTTATTGAAATCTGTGCTAACATACAAGTAGTACAGTATACAAGGCACAAAATAGTCTTTTGTTTTGGGGTTTTCTTTTTTTACAATCACATGACCACCTTTATTCTTCAACACAGCCTGAACTGAAGGCAGCCATCTTTGAATTTCTTTAAGTAGTCTTCAGGAATAGTTATCCTGTGTCTTGAAGGACATTTAAAGCTCTTCTTTGGATGCTGTATGCCTTTAGATGATCCCACACTGCTTCAGTAATGTTGAGGATGTGTGTTTTTCTATCCAGAGATGCTTTTACTGCATTGGCAGTGTTTGGGATCATTGCTGTCAATCAGAAACGTTCCAGATGGTATTGCATGTTGGATTAAAAATAAAAAAATTCATAGTTTTCCGTGACAAGATCTCCAACACCGCTGGCTGAAATGGAAACCAAACCATGACAGAGCCTCCGCCATGTTTTACAGATGACAGATGACAATTTTCACATTTAAATTCATCCATCCATTCGCTTCCGCTTATCCTTTTCAGGGTCGCGGGGGGCGCTGGAGCCTATCCCAGCTGTCATAGGGCGAGAGGCAGGGTACACCCTGGACAGGTCGCCAGTCTGTCGCAGGGCAACACACAGGGACAGACAACCATTCACACTCACATTCACACCTACAGTGGGGCAAAAAAGTATTTAGTCAGCCACCGATTGTGCAAGTTCCCCCACTTAAAATGATGACAGAGGTCAGTAATTTGCACCAGAGGTACACTTCAACTGTGAGAGACAGAATGTGAAAAAAAAATCCATGAATCCACATGGTAGGATTTGTAAAGAATTTATTCGTAAATTAGGGTGGAAAATAAGTATTTGGTCACCTCAAACAATGGAAAATCTCTGGCTCTCACAGACCTGTAACGTCTTCTGTAAGACGCTTTTCTGTCCCCCACTCGTTACCTGTATGAATGGCACCTGTTTGAACTCATCATCTGTATAAAAGACACCTGTCCACAGCCTCAAACAGTCAGACTCCAAACTCCGCCATGGCCAAGACCAAAGAGCTTTCGAAGGACACCAGGAAAAGTATTGTAGACCTGCACCAGACTGGGAAGAGTGAATCTACAATAGGCAAGCAGCTTGGTGTGAAAAAATCAACTGTGGGAGCAATCATCAGAAAATGGAAGACATACAAGACCACTGATAATCTCCCTCGATCTGGGGCTCCACGCAAGATCTCATCCCGTGGGGTCAAAATGATCATGAGAACGGTGAGCAAAGATCCCAGAACCACACGGGGGGACCTGGTGAATGACCTGCAGAGAGCTGGGACCAAAGTAACAAAGGTCACCATCAGTAACACACTACAACGGCAGGGAATCAAATCCCGCAGTGCCAGACGTGTTCCGCTGCTGAAGCCAGTGCATGTCCAGGCCCGTCTGAAGTTTGCCAGAGAGCACATGGATGATACAGCAGAGGATTGGGAGAATGTCATGTGGTCAGATGAAACCAAAGTAGAACTTTTTGGTATAAACTCAACTCGTCGTGTTTGGAGGAAGAAGAATACTGAGTTGCATCCCAAGAACACCATACCTACTGTGAAGCATGGGGGTGGAAACATCATGCTATGGGGCTGTTTTTCTGCCAAGGGGACAGGACGACTGATCCGTGTTAAGGACAGAATGAATGGGGCCATGTATCGTGAGATTTTGAGCCAAAACCTCCTTCCATCAGTGAGAACTTTGAAGATGAAACGAGGCTGGGTCTTCCAACATGACAATGATCCAAAACACACCGCCCGGGCAACAAAGGAGTGGCTCCGTAAGAAGCATTTGAAAGTCCTGGAGTGGCCTAGCCAGTCTCCAGACCTCAACCCCATAGAAAATCTGTGGCGGGAGTTGAAAGTCCGTGTTGCTCGGCGACAGCCCCAAAACATCACTGCTCTCGAGAAGATCTGCATGGAGGAATGGGCCAAAATACCAGCTACTGTGTGTGCAAACCTGGTAAAGACCTATAGTAAACGTTTGACCTCTGTTATTGCCAACAAAGGTTATGTTACAAAGTACTGAGTTGTATTTTTGTTATTGACCAAATACTTATTTTCCACCCTGATTTACGAATAAATTCTTTACAAATCCTACCATGTGGATTCATGGATTTTTTTTTCACATTCTGTCTCTCACAGTTGAAGTGTACCTCTGGTGCAAATTACTGACCTCTGTCATCATTTTAGGTGGGGGAACTTGCACAATCGGTGGCTGACTAAATACTTTTTTGCCCCACTAGTGGCAATTTGGATTATCAATTAACCTATCCCCACAAGCTGCATGTCTTTGGACAGTGGGAGGAAGCCGGAGTACCCGGAGAGAACCCACGCAAACACGGGGAGAACATGCAAACTCCACACAGAAAGACCCCGGCCTGATGGTGGAATTGAACTCAGGACCTTCTTGCTGTGCGGCAACAGTGCTAACCACCGTGCCACCGTGCTGCTTTCATATCTTGGTGTTTTGAAACCAGACACGAAAAGCAAGGCATGGCTCTACCTGTGTAAATAACAACAAGACAGGAAGGACTTAGATAATGCTCTTAAAATTATGATAATCTTCACTTTTTATTTGATAAGGCCTGAAACTTTAAATTCATTCAATTCAATTCAATTTTATTTATACAGTGCCAAATCACAACAACAGTCTCCCCAAGGCTCTTCATCACTCCATCAGGCCAGTTCTTGTGTAAGTTTGTATACCTCGTTCTTTTCAGCCATCCTACTCTGATGAGGCATCAGGGAACAGCAGATGGATCAGATGAATGTATAATGTATATGTCTCACAAAATCCCACATCTCTCTGATCTTTTTTCCTTTTTCTTGACGATATACCTTTCAGCTACTCTTCTTCTTCTATACAGACATGGATAGGTTAACTGGTGATTCTAAACATGGATCCAGGAGCTCATGTCATAGTGGACAGTATTAGTAAAATACATATCTATACAAACTTGTTTGGTCTATGATGTGTACTCAAGTAGTAAAATGACATTCACTGATCAGTTATAATCTATGTGTCTCACAAAATCCCACATCGGGACGTGCCCCCAGCACTGCCCCAGCCACAAGGTGTTGTAAGAGTATTTCATGAATTAAATACTCTTAAGAATCACTTGGGAAAGCCTTATAGATAAATAGATAGATAAAAGGAATAGTTAAACATTTTAAGAGACATTTTATCTGAGTCACTATACTATACCTGTGCGTGAGGAGCTGAAGTCAGGTGAGGGAAGGCAAAGCAAAACAACACACCTCTGAAGCTGATTAGCGGTTCCTTTTTTGTTCACTTCAGTTAGTTAATATGTTAAACACAGACAAACATCTGCCAGCCATCATTAGGTGAAGCCCTGGAAGCATCTGCAACATCTGGAATTCAAACAAAGTCAACTTTAGAGAAGTGTGGTTTTTACAGCAGCTTCACTGATGCTGAAGTTAAACAGAGAGAACAAGAGACAGAACAGAAGTAAGGAAATAAGACATTCATCGGTGATTGGCTGGACTTACCTGGAAGACCAGGACTCCAGCTTATGGTAAATTTATGATGGAGAAGGAAAGTTCAGTGTGATCTCAGGCAGTCAGTTGAATTTGTCTTTCCAGCTCCAGAGCAGCAATATGCAACTACTGCATGGTATTAACTTTTTGTCCTGTGTTAAAATATCTAACTAAGCAGAATTAAAAAGCACATTTACAACCTGGCACAGCAGCTCCAGAGGCTGCTGGCACCGATTCTCAAAGCCAAAGTCATATTATTTCAAATACAGCCCAGTTGGATCCAAATATATGGATTTTCAGAACAATTAAATTAATGAGTTAGAACAGATTTAATAAATTACATACTCATTATTAGATGATGAACAGCCAGAGGCGTCCCAGTTTTTCTGTTTGGTTTATCCATCCATCCTTCCTTTCTCTTCCACTTATCCTTATTAGGGTCATGGGTGGGCTACCCCAGCTGCCATAGAGCGAGAGGCAGGATTCATCCTGGACAGGTCACCAATGTGAAGCAGGGCTAACACAGAAAGATGACAACCATTCATACCCACATAGTTAACTCCTCCCTGCAAATGATGCTACCAAACTAAGGGTCTAGCCGATGCCAGTGGATGGGTAGGTGGTTTTAAGTATTCCTGGGCCTTTGACAGTCAACCATCTAACCTCCCAGTGCCATTTCTGTTTCCATTGTCCTTTATTCAGGCTTTGAAGAGACCACTCCCATCATGCCAGAAATGTTTCATCAACAGTTTTTTTTTTTTTGTTTGATTTCAGATGATGAGATGTCAAGGTTCAGTGAGTAAACTCAGAAGTGCAAAAGCACCCAGCTGAGTTTGCTCTTTCGTTCAAACGTGCTCATAAAACTTTAAATCGGGTGCAGGTACAATATAGACCTTATAAAAGGATAAACTGTTGACACACAGCTTCCATAAAGTGCATACTGGCTGCATCAACACTTCAGATGATCAGCCAACACCACCCTAAAGCAGTGATGGGACCCTTTTTCACTGACTCTTTCTCCTTACTCCATCAAGATCAGCATAATCGCTTCATTCTGGGAAAGCATCGCAAACAAACCAGGCCAACCACAAGATTAAATCAAACACCAGCCTCAAAGAGCTCTAATCTCTCTCTTTGTTTCCTGCCCTATCATGCTCCTCATTATTTTTATTTTGCTCTCTTTGTGTTGAGCCCCCGGCTTAAAGTTGGCAGGGCCGCAGAAGAATTATCTGGGGGCAGGAGATTAGAAAGAAGTTTGTGAAGATTTGAAGACGGCCTGATCTCGCTTTCATCGTTTCACAGTTTGTTATTAGTCCACACAGCACCGCCACCGCAAGAGATCAAGCTTCATTCAGGTTACATCAAAAGGTAACGCCGGGGTCATCTGAGTGACATCTGAGGACTGCTTTCAGCAAAGAGAAGTCCACACAGCTCATGAACAAGATTAAGCCTCCCTGCTGTTCTGTCAGGTAGCCATCAGATGGCCACCTTGAGTCACAGGATTTGTAAACCCGCTCAGGATTGAGACTCGTGTTTGTGATTGCAGCAGGCGGAATGTGCACACATGAAAGGGCATCTTAAACCACTAGTTTATCCTTCTTTACAGGACTACTCTCGGTCTGTTACTGACTTACATATGTGACATGAGTAAAGGAAGTCAGTTCCTTTCAAAAAGAAGCCAGCACTGAATTGGAAAGAAAGGCTTCAAACTTAATTAAAAAAAAAAAAAAAATCCACTAAATCATATGCACTGTCTCACTAAATGGCCTTGAAGTAATTTTAAAACATCTGGGACCCTTATTTTAGGCTGTAAATGTAGACGCCTGAGCATTGCTACTCCCCGTTTGGTCCAAGACGACTGTGACAACTTTTTCTCATGCTCCGGGTGCCTGAAATGAGAGGGAGGCATTTGTGACGATGAAGATGGAAGTGAAAGCGTACGAGTGGGGAGGGGACGAGTCCAGGCAGGATTCAGTGATTTGTGACAGAAAGACAAGGCTCACAAGATAGTAGTGACACCTGCTACGATGTGCCTTTTGGAGACGGTGGTACTGATAAAAAGACAAGAGGCCAAGCTTTAGATGTTAAGATCTTCATTGGGAGTGATCAGAATGGACAGAGTTAGTAGATCAGAGGGAACCGTTTGCAGACAAAGTAAGAGGGGCAAGGCTGACATGTGCATAGGAGGGATGGTGGACATGCTGGACAAAGGATGCTGAAGATGCAAGGGAGGAGGAAAGGAGGAAGGCAACAGAGAAGATTTAGTGAAAGAGGACACGCAGAGGGTTGGTGTGAAAGAGGATCCAGGGGATAGAGTAAGATGGAAGCAGATGATCTGTTGCTGACATGACCACAAAAGGGAGAAGCTGAAGAAAGAAGCAGAAGTCTCTTTATTTACTTCATATTTTGCAGTATTTGTGTGTATTACTGGGTCATATTGGCCATGACATCAAAAGAGTCGCGTTTTCCTGAATAACAACAGTTAAATGAATAAAAAATTTAAGTACAAATACATTTTTCAAAGATCTGAAAATATATCCATCTTATTAATAATGAGGTAAACATGATCGTGTATTAAAAGTGAACGTCTCAGAGAAGCCGATTTGCGGATTGGAGTTCAAAATAATGTGACCTGATAAGTTTGCAGCGGTTTCAGAAACACCCCTGAAAACCATCACTGGTGCACACAGTTCTCCCCTGCATCTACAAACTCTGCAAACCCAGCAAATATAAACACGAATAAAATCCAGAAACGCTACTGCCCAGACTGTTTCAGAGGCCGTTAGTGAACAGGATATAGATAATGAAGGATATGTGCAGGTATCACAGGGCTTGCTTACTTTGTGAGATGATGCCAAACCGCTTTGTGCACGTACTCTGACAGCACGGCTCTGGACTGAGAGAGTCCAGGTGCCAAACTGGCCTGTCTCCAGTCCAAACTTGTCCTCCATTAAAGATATTTGGCACGTTATGATACAAACATATAACAAAAGGAGGCCCGAACTGCTGAGCAGCTGAATTTGTTAAAGTAAGACGTGATGCAACACAATGGGAAGGTGACACTGCTCAGCTTTGATCTTTTTATACGTTGGCTTTGCAGAATATTCAGTTTAACGCAGGCTTTAAATGATTTTCAAATCATTTTGTTTTTATTTGCATTTCACACAGCCGCTCCACTTTTTTTTGGAATCGGTCTTGTATACGCAGCTGCTCCAACACCGCTTGCACCTAAAGCACGGCAAAACCCAGAGAGCTGCGACCACATTGGACTTGTTCAAACAAAAAAAGTGGACCGGGAGAGCAGTAGCATGTTATGCTTTGTGGATGGTGGTCAGCGCCTCCTGTCCAAGAAATATAGGAGGCTGATGGACTGGTTTGAAAGAGTGGTGCTCGCTCCTGCTCTGTCACACCGACGTCGGCGTCCAATATAACCCAGTGTTTAAGCTGACGTTTACGTTGAAATAAAGCTTGTGCATTGAGGTGGAAGCTGAAGTGATCACCTGCCACCCCGAATGATTCACGTTCAGTTTAATTACACCAGCACCCGCTGCAGTTGAGCGACCGTACAACCGCTTTGAAAACTCGCAGGCATTCCTGTGATGGTACAATGAGTCTTTGTTCTACTGCGAGCAGCTGCCAAGTCATCCCGAGTCTTCATCAAGGTCAGGTGAGGCACATCTGCTCCTCTTCCTAAATCCTCACGCAACTGCTCAGTTTGAAGCTGAAGATAACCTGAAATGACCTCAGACTTGAGAGCCTCCCTGAGCTTTTCCCGTGCTTACACTTTTCGTGATATGATTCAAGGTCCGCCGTGGATAGTAAGAAAATTCAGAAGCCAAGAGGGAGAGAAAACACCTGTACGAGGACAATGTTGACTGGTGAAGTGTAGAGTTGGCACTCGGACACGTTCCTTTGAGCTACGGCTCTCTTGGCAGGACATAACAGACAACTGATGTAAGTCATTCCTTTGAGAAATGAAAAACAAGTTCTCGGCATAAACCAGACAATCCTGCTGTTTATCTGTAGCTGACCTGAAGGGGTGGTCAGAAATGAGAAGAACAAAGCTCGAGCATGCAGCCAATTCCCATCAAATTCCACACAAACTGCACGAATACTTGGAAAAATATTTTATTGAGCACAAACAGAAACAGGACGCAGGTTTCCACAACAGATGTCTACATCTCAGTCATCCAAAAGCAAAGCTTCCTGTCGCCGCCGACCACACAGAGCGGCAGCGTCCGGTGCCAACTGAGGCCTGATCCGACGGTCACCGACCCGATCGCCACCGGCTGTAATGACATGAGGTGTGTGACGTGAGCTGATGGAAAGCACATTAAATTTAATTAAAAACAAAACCCATAACAACTATGGAAAGCACACACAGACCTGCGGGTGGCCGAGATGGTGGATGATCAGCTGAGTGTTGATCTTTCCTGGACATCCCGTTGTGGCAAAGAGGTTTTCATTGGCTCGAGACCACCTGGAGAGAAGAACAATGTCCTGAAAGCCTTCACACAATTGGAGAATTACTGTCTGAAATATAAAATCATCCTCCTGAAACTGACTTGTGTTAAGTTATGAAAGTTTCTTCTGTGATGCCAACCAATTCAGGTCTTTGTAAAAGACCAAAAAGAAAACTCCAAATCTTTCAATTTCAATAAAATTAAAATATTTTTTAGCGAATCACAGACTGACCAGATTTAAAGGAGAAACCTGAGCAGGTATGAACCGAAGCAATAAGGCTTATGGAAGAACTTTCCTCACCTAAACAGCCGTGCTTTATCGATGTGAGCTGGTCTTTTTTCTTGTGGGTAACTGCAAACAACAAAAAACGTGACTTAGACACATCCCAAAGCAATACCTCGAGCAACATCAGCACCACACATCCTCTCACCTGGATCGAGTTATATCCCAGATCAGCCAGTCGCTGCCCGACACCCCGCCTACTTTGATCGTGTTGGTAAGGCACCAGTCTGCTGACATGAGCAGTTCGCTCTCCAGTGACAGGATGGCCTGCTGGGTGACCATGTCATAAAAGCGAATCGTCCCCTTCTTCTCTGCCACCATTAACTAGAGAGCACAGGACGTAATGAATGTAGCAAGGATTTCACAACACTTTGTACTTCTGCACCAAATTCATGCTTTATTCTGAAAGTGGTGCTCGTTTTGGTTGCAACAAAGGTAGCAAAGATGACACGGATGCATGGTGGGTCCTGGAGCACAACTAAACCTCTGTATCAAGGTTATATGAACAGAAAACAACTGGTACCAAATATCCTGTCGGTTCATAGAGATTTCCTAAAAATGATGGTACTTATTTTTTTCATGGTCACATAAATGCCAGTGGACATATTTTACAGTATGGGCATCAAACACTGAGGCATCAAAACTCATCAGTAAGGGTACCGTGAAGGTTGTGAAACGTCTTTATCAGGGAAACAATTAAGATGAGCTTTTTTCAATTACATCTCTTCAGTGAGGTGAAGGCCAATCTCCTTCAACATGACTTTGAGAGTAATTCTCACCTTTAATACCTCTTGATTAGAGTGCTTTAATTCTTTGTACGTTGGCTTTGTTAAGTCGTTACTTCGTAGCCTGCAGGCTCTACAAAGTGGAGCAACTCGCTTTCTGACAGTAAAGAAATGGCATGACCACATCACACCTGTATTGGCCTCCCTATACTGGTTTCCAGTCCATCTCGGGATCCAGTTTAAAATTTTATTACTTGTTTTTAAGAGTCTTAGTGTTTTGGCGTAGAAGCTCTACACGCCTACCAAAGCACTGAGGTCTAGGAACCAATTGTTCTTGGATGTTACTACTTCCAGGCTCAAAGGCAGAGGCGATAGGACCTTTTCGGTGGTGGCTCCTAATCTGTGGAACAACCTATTTTTTCACATAAGAGCTGCCCAATCATTCAGTAGTTTAATCTCACTTGCTTTCAGATCTACTTGAGCAGGACATCCTGGCGTTTGTTTTTGTGCAAACAAAGCTGACTTCTATTATTATGTGAGAGTTCTTCTTTCTAATTCAGATTTATGGTTTTTAGTGTATAATTTATTGTATTTTTATTGTTGACCCTATTAACTTTATGCAGTAGAAACCATATTTACAGAGACAGTGGTTTAGAGATGTGGAGCTTCAGTGAAATATATACTGATTTATGTATATGATGTGCAATATATCAGTTAAACTACAGATTAGAGCATGTCCCAGCATGCAACAGTATAGAAAGTAGAAATTAAGCATGATTAAACTCTGTTGGACTCTGCAACATTATGAAAGGATTTAAAAACTATATTTTTTTGTTTCTCACCCTCCTCTGTACACTTCAGCAGGCTTTTACCCACATGTGTGCTTTGGGCACCACATCAAGATATTTCACAACAAAATCTATATTTGAATGTTGGGCAGAATCTTTTATTTGGCTTATCTAACCACCCACGTGAACTTCAAGTGTTTCTGATAACAATGAGGATGTCTCGGAGGAGTGAGGGCATCCATAAAGTTGACCTCACACCTGACCCTCCAACTGTAAACCATGTATACTACTCAGGTGTTTTACCTCAGATTTAGAGTAGGCAACTCCTACCTTAAAGACTTCCTTTGGGTGCCAGCACACACTGATGCCAGGAGACTGAAGCCGGAAAGTAGCGCTTTCATTCCCATCCAGGTCCCACACCCTGCAGACATGAATTCACGTGGACAACAAAGATTAAAATGGACACCAACAAAATGCAGAGCGATCTCAGAGTGAGGCACCTTGTTTGACCCAGTTTGACCCACTTTGTTTCCAGAGTATTGGAACTGACACTGTGTTCGCAAGTGCTGTGAGAATTAATTGCCAAAACCTGTATAACTGTCTCATTATTGTGTAGGAGGTAAAAAAACACAGGGCTCTAATCATTTCTAATTAGTTGTGCTACGGATTGATTCAGTTTGACACGTGAACTGTTCTTGGCCTAAAATCCAAAAACAAAATCCACTACCTCTTAATTAACAGCAAAGATGGGGCTTTAGAGCAGGCGCCTAAAAATAGCATCGGATTTTGAGCCACCCTTAGCCCTTACATAACATTAGAACGAATTGACCTTCCAAAGGTTTCTTTCTCTGTAGTGCTAAATGCAAAAGCATAATGGCACACACAGCCTTGACCTTTGCAAATATAATGCCCTGAGTTTTCTTATTCCTATTAAGGCATGCAATGATCCAATATTTGGATGAGATATGGTTCTGTGTTTGCTGCAGCTGTGTATGTTTGCAGTAGTTATCAAACTCCCTCAACTTGCACCATCATCTTGTCTTGAGTGACGGGAGGGTGGAGCATGAAACTGCATGCAGATGTTGTGTTAAAGAGAGCCTAAAGGTTAAGCTCTTGATTTATCAGTTGTCTACATTCCAGCCTTCACTTGGTCATTTATCCAGACTCATGAACACAAGTAAACAAGGTCGAAATGGGTTACTGCTGGCTGCAAGCTGTCTGGACTGATCAGAATGCCTCCCTGGAAAGTTCTCTAGACATGCCCCTGGTAGTCCCAGAATTCACTGGAGAGACTATTAGATAAACCTTGCTAGCACAGGGTTGGACTCCCTTTTACCTTAAGAACTGCCTTAATTCTTCATGGCATAGATTCATCACACAGTTGCTGCAGATTTGTCAGCTGTAGATCCATGATGTCATTCTCTCATTCCACAGCATCCCAAAGAAGCTCTTTTGGATGGAAATCTGGTGACTGTGGAGGCTATTAGAGTACAGTGAACTCACTGTCATGGACATGGTGCATTATCCCGCTGGAAGTAGCCATCGGAAGAAAGGCACACTATGGCGTTTAAACAATGCTCAATTGGTAGTAAAGAACCACAAGTGTTCCAAATAGATATACCCCCACACCATTACACAATCACCACTGGCCTGATAAGTTAATATCAGACAGGATAGAATCCAAGTTGGTTGGTTGGTAAAACCAACATGGGTCATGTTGGTTTTACCAAATTCTAACCCTTCCATCTGAATGTCAGAGCAGAATCTGGGACAGACCAACGTTTTTCTAATCTATCGTCTAATGTTGGTGAGCCTATGTGGGTTGCAGCCTCAGTTTCCTGTTTTTTGCTCAGAGGAGGGGTACCCAGTGTGGTCTTCTGCTGCAGGCCACCTGATGCGCGTGCAGTTCGTTCAGATATACTTTTCTGCATTCCATGGTTGTAGTGAGTAGTTATTTGAGTTACTGTCGGTTTTTTGTTTTGTTTTTTTGTCCTATCAGCTTGCAGCAGTCTGGCCATTGTCCTCTGACATCAGCAAGGCCGTTTTGCACAAAGACCTGCTACTTACTCATATATTTTCTCTTTTTCAGACCCATTCTCTGTAAACCCTAGAGATCGCAGAACAGCAGTTTCTTAAATACTCAGACCAACAACCATGACACGTTCCAAATCACCTTCTTCACCATCCTAATGCTTGGTCTGACCATATCTAACTAACTAAATGCACTGAGTTGCCTCCATGTGATTGGTTGATTAGATATTCATGTTAATAAGCAGTGGAACAGATTTAACCAATAAAGTGGCTGATGACCATATATCTCATCTGGGCTGATGGTGTCTCAGAATCTCTCAGAAGACACAGGGAAAAAACATCTGGGCAGAAGGACGTTCAGAATACCTCGGTCTGCCTGCCGCTACTATAACCTCTTTGGAAGTGTGAAAGGAAATGGATGGATGGATATTGTTCCTGTTGATTTGACTCTTGTTGTCTTCTGCAGTGTTGGTCAAGTTACTTGAAAAAAGTAATCAGTAACTAATTACTGATTACTTCCCCCCAAAAGTAATCCCGTTACTTTACTGATTACTTATTTTCAAAAGTAATTAGTTACTTAGTTACTTTTTAAAAAAATGATTTACAACCTGAATAGGTAATAAAGCGATCGATCTTTCAGCCCAATTCTATTTTTTTCTGCATAACCCATCATATAAAATGTAATCAAATGAAAAAGTCTCTTTTTAAAACTTGTTTTATTAGTTTTAATCTTTTAACTTTACGCATGAAGCAAACATTAAATTATATGCAACATTCTCTGACTGGAAGGAATTTGTTTAACATTTAAACCTATTTTCTGCATATACCAGCACATAAAATAAAATTTGTTTTTGTGTTTACACTCACTCTTTCAAATAAATGCAGGTAAAACACAGCAGAACATAAATAAAATCAAAGACTCAGCAGTCCTGTTGCTCTATTTTCACCTGTATAGCAGGAGTGGGGCAGACGGAGGTTTGCCCTGGTGCAGGTGTGTCGTAGCGGTCAGTGGAAGGATCTGGGAGTTTCATATTCCCGTGGCAGTGTACTGTCCGTGCTTGCTCGGAAGTTTAGGGTTTTTTTCACTGTAAAAAGAATTTTTCTTCCCACACAGTGAACAGCGGACACTAATGTTTTTGTCACTTTTTATGGAATCAAACTTAAAGGTCAGTACTTCCACGTAGGGCTGGGCCATATTATACCGTTCACGGTAATACCGGTATAATGTTAGGCAACGATAGGAAAATGAAATATCGTGATAGAATGGGAGTAAAACGCGCATGCGCAGTGCCTTTGTTTTCATATGCACATGGCCGATTGTTGAGTGAAACAGATGAACCAGAATTGGTTTGTAAAAATGGTGCAACTTCCGTGATGTGGAACTGGTTTGGTGTTTGTCCGTCAGATACACAACAAAGCACATTTTTTTGCAGAACATGCTGCACACTGCAGTTTAATGTTGCAAAGCACCTCTTTTTAACTTCAGTGGATATTATACATGGTTATGCTCAGGATATGTCAGCCCATTTCTACTGGAAATGCCTTTTGGTTAAACTTTCAGCAAGGAATTTTCATTTGCACTGTTACATTTTTATAAAGCTTTAATGTACATAAAAACCAGCTTCTTGTTTAAGTGAAAATAAATGGAAGGTTGTCTTTTTGCGCTAGTAATGTTGTGGAGTTGTATTTTGTCTCGCATCAATTATATCGTCGGTTATATCGTTATCGCAAATTTTCAAATATATATCGTGATAAATATTTTTGGCCATATCGCCCTGCTCTACTTCCACGCTTTAAACGCTGCACGCTCATACTCTCTCCCGCACTCGATATATTATCCATTGTTGATCTGCACACAGCTGTTGTCACGAAAGTCGCACTCGCTTATTGTCATTGTCATGAGACACTCTCGCAAAAAAAAAAAATCACGGTTTTAGTAACGCAGTAATGCAGCGTGCTTACGGGAAAGTAACAGTAATCTAATTACCGTTTTTGCAATAGTAATCCCTTACTTTACTCGTTACTTGAAAAAGTAATCGGATTACAGTAACGCGTTACTGCCCATCTCTGGTCTTCAGCATGAAATTCGGTTAGCTGTATTTGTGAGTTGCTGGTTGTTGTTGCTATAAAGATCACAGCAGCAAAGATACCCACTAATGCCAGACTGGTGAATCGTGTTGGAGTGCCTTTATTTTTCAATAAATCTGCAGCTTTGTGGAAACATGCCTGGCTTTCACAGTAAAAGGCTGGTGAGTAAATAATGGGTGGCGTCTTTTCACTGAAGTTCATGGTTTCCTCTAATCTGCAGCAGGGTACAGCTGTCTTCATCCTTTTCCAGGGAAAATGGGCTCTTTTCTCAGATTTGGGCCTTCAAGCTTCAAAGACAGACAGACTTATACTGGACTCTTACAGAAAAAACGCCAGCGTCAAATTACATTGAGCTATGACAGCAGGGGCAGAGGAAGGTGGGTTGGAGTGGAATGGAGGTAGGGGGCTAAGCACCCTCGCCTGAGTTGGTGTTATGCTCCACTTGCATTACAGCAAATGTTTCGCTGTGGGCGGCACGCTGCCATTCGTTTTCTGTGGAATACAGCGTAGGGCGGCGAAACGCACGTCAGCTGGGGAAGCGTGGCGGAGAAAAGTTGAACAGCATCCTACCTTATGCAAATGAAACAGAGAGCTCTGGAGGATTAGGACCAATCTTAATTAGAGTATGGCTCCAGCAGCTAAATAAGATGTATGATCGCAAAAGCAGCTCAGCAACACCACGGATGTAATGAATCACTTGGACCGAGAGAGCTGCGGTTCCTGAGACCTGGATCTACGGTTAACCACATCTGAACTAGAAGAAAAGGTGGAGATGGGGGCACAGGGAAGGCTGCAAGTGTTTCTGGGAATATAAAACAAATGCTTGTGAAGCATGGGAAGGCGCTGACTGATGAGGTCATGCAAAAGACATCATGTAATAAAGTACCTCCAAAGACTATCTAAATGTCAAGTGTGTTGTTGGAGAGATTGATGTCCTCAGTGGTGCGGTGTAGGGGAGGATATGCCCCGTCTCAGATGAAGACCACAGTAAACACTCAACTTTTCCTGCCTCGTCTCCCGTGCAGGCAGTAGGATAGGGTGCTGTCAAAACTCTAGGCTTCTCTCCTCTGCCCATGTGCAGCCTGGGCCTCCATTGTGGAGAACGAAGGAGGGGGGGAAAAAAGAAAAGAGAGAGGAAAAACCCCCAGACCACATGAGGAAAAACAACGACTAAACCCTATTCTTTTAGACCACTAGCCAAGCAGAGCTCAATTGCACGCTACACCACCAACGGCCAAACTGCGGTCAACCGCTCTCCCCTTCAAATGGAGAACGCCAGCTCCCCAAAAAAACATAACCTCTGCCGAATGAGGTGAAAGACATGAGACACGAAAACACGCGTCACCTCTTCTGATAAAGCACTGTTATTGCATCACACTACATCAAGCAATAACTCTCTGCTTCCATGTACAACAACAGAGATGAAAAGGACATTGGAAGTGATCTGAGTGAGCAAACAATAAGGTTGGAGCGTTGTGGTTTTTTGGGGTTTCGGATAAATGAAGGAAACGGGAAATGCCGTTAGCACTGTGTGACCCGATTTGTTTTAGAGAATAGAATAAATAATCAAAGGTGAGAAATAAGAATCATATCTCAGGTACCTTGAAGGGTCACTACATGAACAGGGAACACAAATATATATGGCTAACAAACTGAAAAGTCAATATTTGGTGTGACCTCCGTTGTTCTTCCACACAACCTGAACTCAGTTACTAAGTAGTCACCAGGAATAGTTCTCCAGGCTTCTTGAAGGACATTCAGAGCTCTTCTTTGGATGTTTCTGCCTTTTCTTCAGTTGTCTGTTAAGATGATGTTGAGGTTCAGGCTCTGGGGAGGCCGATCCATGACTGATGGTGTTCCCTTGTGTGTTTTTCTATTCGGGTATGTTTTTACTGCATTGGCAGAGTGTTTGAAATCATTCAAGCTGTTGATAACCAGAAGCTTTCCAGGTGGTTTTGTACGGTGGTTAAAAATCTGACAAGATCCCCACCATCACTGGCTGAAATCAAGCCCCAAAACCATGAAAGGGCTTTCACCGTGTTCTACAATGGCTCCAGATACTCACTGTTGTACCTCTCTCCTAAAGCCGTACATATTTCAAGTTTGGATCCATCACTTCGTCAGTGCAGTGATTTTCAGTGCAGTTCTTGAATAATTTGGCATACCTCAGCCTTTCTCCCGGTTTTCCTTCCTTTAGAATGGCTTCTTGACATTCATCCTTCCAGTAACACCATTTCTGATGAGGCTAAAAGGACAGCTGGAACCATATACTGTATATAAAAGATGGACATGGCTGTTTTTTGTGTGTTTTGTTTTTGTTTTTGTTTTTTTTCATAAAGCCCCCAGGTGGCGATAACTATAATTGCAAAAATATTTCAGTTCCTATATAAATCTATGAGAAAATATCAGTCAGGCACAACGTCTGTAATTTGACAAATCTGTTAGCAGGGAGCAACACTGAATCTTGATAATCTAGAAACATCTAGCTTCTTTATAAGCTAAGACTGATCTAAAAAAACATGTGGTCCAGATTGTGAAAAGGTGGCAGGAATGCTCTCTTAAGACCCAGAAACAACTGAGAAAGGTGGAAAATGTTGGTTAACGACTTATTTAGTTGTTGACAGAGCAAGAAACAAAAAAAATGTATTAAATGTTTTATAAAACTTACATATCTATACTATTGCTAATATATATTGTAATATATCTATATCACTAAAGCACTTCTGGATGGATGCAAACTGCATTTCGTTGCCCTGTACCTGTGCATGTGCAATGATAATAAAGTTGAATTCTATTCTATTCTAAAAATAGCATTTCTTACACTCTACTGACTTTAAAACACATGATCACACAGGATCCACACAATTTTCCCAACTTCCAAGATTACTTATTTTTTTAAAAAGGCAGTAGTAATGGAAGCTGCCCACATTAACAGAATATCCACCTTTATGTAACTAAAAGTGTTGAATAAGGTCAGGTTTGTAATCCATGACAACAAATTCAGAACATGTTGAGTGGGTGGGGTTACAGAGGGTTATTTGAACTAATCTTATAGGGACCCAATAAGGTTGAGAACCAGTAATCGAGGACAGGCTATCACAGTACTGTAATTTTTTCTCCCCTTACACAAGATGAGGGATTGAGGAAAAAGCAAACGGATTATCAGTGAGAACAGGATATACTGCTTTAAACCATACACATAATGCAGCAGCAGCAGGTGGGCGTTTTCCTGAGTTCAGCGGTGAACTCAGTCAGCCCCAAATCCTCTCAGAACCCTGCAGTGTGCCCTCGTGATCTCTAGGTGGCATAACCCACACCCTTTCCACCTACACTGACACCATGAGTTGTTTAGACTACATGAAGCAAGACTCCATCTCTGAGGAAGTGCAGTCTGGTTCCCCACCTTGCTGCTCCAGTGTCAGGTTGCATACTGGAAACAGCAGAGGTCCCACAGCTGCAGGGGACAGTGATGACAACAAACTTATAGTAGAGGCACTCCAGCCAAAGCTAACAGACTGATGGAGAGGTCATGAGTCTATACATGCAGATAGAAACCTCCCTCCCTTTCTTTCCTGTTCTCATATCGAGGCTCAGTTTGTGTGGGCTGACTGGAAGGTCGTCTCCTGTTAACTTGATCTATCCCTTGTTCCGCCTCTGTCTTCCTCCTGCGTCCCATATTTTCTCAACATGACAGAATTTAAATCTTTCAGCAGAGAGAGCGCACTCCTGTTTTCTCTGGACACTTGGCAGAGGGAGCGGAGGAATAGAGTTGAGGAGACTTGTTCAGATGTGAATGGACAGGGGGATCACTATGCTGCTGATAGTCAAAAACGGACCGACTAAAAGCCTGTGAAAAATTATTTGCCCCTTTATCATTTCTTACAGAGAAGCAGGGTACAAAAGAATCACTCAAAAAGTAACACATCATACACAATCTAAAGAAACAGCTGAGAAACAAAGTCATGGTTACAAACCCATTTCTAAAGCGTTGACACTCCAGCGAACCATAGTAAGACCCATTATGCACAAATTGAGAAAACTCGAAACAGCGGTGAACCTTCCCAGGAGTGGCCAGCCGACAAAAATTACCCCAAGAGTGCATCGAAGAGTCATCTAGGAGGTCACAAAAGAACCCAGAACAACAGCTAAAGAACTGCAGGCCTCAGTTGTCTCAGTTAAGGTCAGAGTTCATGATTCAACAATATGAAAGAGACTGGGCAAAAATGGCATCCATGGGAGAGTTCAAGAAGAAAAGCACTGCTGACCAATAAGAACAAAAAGGCTCATCTCAAATTTGCCAAAAAACATGTTGATGATCTCCGAGACTTCTAAGAAAATGTTCTGTGGACTGACGACACAAAAGCTGAACTTTGTGGAAGGTTTGAGTCTCGTTACATCTGACATAAAACTAACACAGCAGTTCATAAAAAGAACATCACAACAACAGTCAAACACGTTGCTGTGAGTGTGATGGTGAAGGGCTGCTTTGCTGCTAGATTAACTTGATGAAAACATGAATTCTGCTCTCTTCCAGAACATTTCTGACCATCAGTTTATGACCTGAAGCTCAAGAGCACTCAAGTTACACAGAAGGACAATGATCTGAAACACACGAGCCAAGTCAAAGTCCAGACTTAGAACTGATTGAGATGCTTTGGCATGACCTTAAACAGGCCAAAGCATCTGGAAAACCATTCAATGCAGTTGAAAAAAAAAACCCAAACAACTTCTGTTGTAAACTTCTGTAAAGAAAAATCAGCTAAAATTCCTCCACGATGATCTGAAAGACTCTATGATGTTTGATAACTAATGCTTAATTGCAGTTCTTGCTGCCAAGAGTGGAACAACCAGTTATTCGGTTTAAGAGGCAATTACTTTTTCCACACAGGGAGGTAGGTTTGGAGATCTAATATTAGTATTTGTTTGATGATGTGTAAGAAGTAAGTGTGACAAATACGGAGAAAATCTAAGAAATTATGCCATAATTATATAAAAAAATTTCACAATAAATTATTAGAAAAATATCCTCCACCTCAGAATCCACATCAACAGGTATTAATAGCATTTTTTTATACTTCAGAATATGAGATTAAACTCTCTCTTAATGGCAGCATGATAAAGGACTGTCTGCGATGTGGCAGTAAATGCCAATAAGGTATTGGTAGTGGTTAGCTGCATGCCTGGGCTTTCATATCTTCCATTCACCATCCATCCATTCACTTCCGCTTATCCTTTTCAGGGTCGCGGGGGG
>NW_024582545.1:798963-813322 GCF_018398535.1 Haplochromis burtoni
GCGCGCTCACGGTTAGCGCGATGGTTTGGTCTTGGATGTTTCATTTGATCTTGGATGTAGTGAGCGACGTACGAAGCACAGGGCCCAGAGCTGCACAGCACAGAGGGAAGTTTCAGCGCTCCTGGAAATCCCTCTGTGATGGACCGCCAGGCTCCAGGTGAAGGCACAGCCATGAAGTCGTCCACTAGACAGTCCCAGATGGCCGTCGCTACCTGGGGGGTGATCTGACACCGACTCTGTAACTAAACGCTTGGTCCTGAAGGAGTCCCCGGTGACAAGCAACCTGGACAAAATTGTTCAAAATTAGTATTATGTGTACTGCAGTTACAAAATACATTATTCAAATTCCAAAATACTTTTGTGATGTCAGATTTAAATCACAAAACTTGAATCTTACATAAAACATTTTGTAATTATAAGGATAATTACAAAATGTATATTAGATAATATCTAAAACAGTTGTGTTTTGTTTTAACTTTAACATATCATAATTTGATTGGTAGCAACTTTCACAACTACAGTGAGCCAATCACTCATAATTCCTAAATATGTCAATCAGGTAGGAATGAAGTAAGACATTAATAGAAATAAAGAGTTTTATGTTGACATGTAGCCCTTTCCTTTCTTATATCATTAATATTTTTGAAAAATTAATCTGTGATAAGACATAGCTTATCAAGATGGAACCATGCAACTAAAGATGAACCAAACTGTTCAGTTTTATCTAACTCTCAGTTTTAATAAAGGCTGGTGACCCCTGTTATAGAGTCTGACAGCTGCAGGGATTATATACAAATATTCAACTATACCAGAACTAAACCAGGTCTAAATAAAAAGGAGTGAGTATCACTACAAAGATTAACCCACAGTGGTCCTAATGCTACAGTTTGATATCAGCAAACACCGAGAGCATACGTATGACACCACAGCCATGCTATCAATGCAAACACTGATAACAGCATAAATTGAATTAAATCAGGACTTGATAAGACCTTCTAAGTATCACTAAAAATATTATAAACAGTCGTCTCCATACCACAGTTTGCTATCAGTAAACACCAACGGCATTCATTGATAGCATAGCACATCCATGTTAGCAGTCTATAAACGATAGTTTAGCATATTAGCACAGGTATCAATAAAAGACTACCGTATTAAACACTTTTACTAACCTCAGGCAGACGGACAGGTGCTCTGCAGGTGGGATTGAGCGCCTGTAGTTGGTGTCTAGGCGGGCGATGCTTGGACCAGCGCGGGGCAGCAGGTCCTCAAACTGGGCGAGGGAAAGACGGCGATATCGCTGTCAACGCTGTCATCCAGGCGCAGCTCCTGGAGCAAGTGGTGAAACTCACCAAACTGCTCATGCGTCTGGAGGACCTGATGGACCCAGGTACGGCGAGGACGTCCTTAACGCCGCTGCTCTGCTCTCCACAGTAAATAGAGAAGGGAGACTCTCTCTTCAAGCGCTAGCTCAACAGCTGCCATCTAACAAAGATACCGGTCTGGCACAACTTCCTCCCACATTTCGGGTTCACGCGCGTCAAAGTATGCAATTTTGAGGCGCGATGGATTTTTCTTGGACATGCGTCGAGGTGCGAATGTGCACGCGTCAAATTAGGGGCGTTTGGGGCGTTTTCGTTCGCGTCTATCGCGTTCGGTGTGAACACACCGTTAGTGTTCGTTTGACTTTGGGACCTGAAGTGGACGGAGTTTTGGACTCAGATTACTCCGCGAAGCTCCTCACTACGGCAGCTGTAATGCTCTGACAATCCATCAAGCAGTGCGGCTTACCAAAGTTGTACTAAACATTTTTTAACAGATTTCTGCACACAGAAATCGGTTCGAGGTCAGTAAGCACAACCAGAATTCATACATAAGGCACGCTCTCGATTTTTGAGAAAATTAAAGGATTTTAAGTGTGCCTTATAGTGTGGAAAATACGTTGTACAGAAGAAAAGAATATATCGTGATATATATCGTTACCGCACATGCTTGAAATTATATCGCGATATAAATTTTAGGCCATATCGCCCAGCCCTAGCAGGGGGCAATTGATTTAACCCAGCGAAAACCAGAAACATCAGCTCAAATCAAGCTCAAACGTGACCACCCATGTTTTGAATGTCTTCAGCTCCCGAAGCTGAACATGGGTGTCTTCATTCATGTTTCAGAAAGCGCTTACATGAAGAGTTTTAAACAAGCCACCAAGCTACAAAGTGAACGATGTTAATAAAAAGACTTGATTTGGATATTAAAAAAACAAAAAAACAAAACAAAAAAAAAACAGAAGAAGGCCAAAGCACGTGGAATGCAAGTGGCCTAGTACCTGATAGTGGGCATCCTGTCCAGCCGAGACTCAGGGCTCCAGGCTAGAGCGTCGACACGCAGTTCATGGTGAAAAGCTCGAAGAACATTGAATTCAACTCCCTCGACCTCCACATCCTCCTCCTGTAGGAGCAAAGTTGCATTCAGAGAAGGAAACAGATGTGCACTCAGTGAACCAAAACACGTGAGACTGTATCTCTAACCTGGAAGAGGCAGGTGCCCACCACCATGTACTGGTTTCCACCATAGGCCAGGAGAGATGCCGGGGTACCAGAGCTGAAGGGACTGAACTCCACCACATGAACAAAGTCGTCACATGGCACGGTGTAGCTGGGACTGTGGCTTGAGTCCTCCTGCATGTCGCGCGTACTTCCACTGAAAGAATCAGAAGGATAACCGATAGGAAATGATTAGGATGATCATCAATACCTGTTGTTTAAAACCACTTTTAAACAAGAACATCAGTTCATTGATCAGATTATTATTGGTAAATGTACCAGTAGTCATGATAAATGTGATAATTAAAAGTCTCAACACTACATATATGATGATATTAAGCTATTTTGTTAAAGGTTGTGTTTAACTTGATTTTTAACTGATTAACTAAACAGGTTCCCAACTTTTAGGATAAATAACATTAGGTTTGTCTTAACGCTTGAAGGTAAATCAATGGGCTTCTAATGAAAAGGCACAAAATACTCAGGCACAAAATAAATGTTGTGTTAATTGTAATGTCTTAAAATAAGTCAGTTCTGTTAAGTAATGCAAAACAGACCCACTGTTTGAGCACCTTAGATGTGGTAAATGGAGTTGTTATTATATAGCATTTTTCTACTCTACTAGAGCAGTCAAAGCTCTTTATACAACATGCATCATTCACCCATTCAAACAAGCACTTGTTTCTACATCTATCTTTCTAACATTCACACACATTCATACCTACATACTCTACCACCTGAGCTACAACCACTTGTTGTAGCTGTACATCATGGAGGTACAACACACAAATCTGCTGCAACTGATGCCATTATATCAAGAAAATTTCCAGGACCTTATTGAATGTATATTTTTAAAAAGTCTAGACTGGATTTTATTTCAGTCAACTAAAATTGTTTTCAGGCCTACTTTTATCTTAGTTTTTGTTAACTACACTAGTTGGGGATTTATAAACCCTCTTTTGTATCTTGCAGATAAAAAATAAAGTTAAACTTAACTAAACTAAATCAGTATTTTTGCTTATGTTCAATTAAAAAAAAAGGAAAAAAAAGTCTGCAGGGTTACAGTTGCTAAGGATCTTAAAAACCAAACGTCAATCAAAGACTTTCTTGTTTTTCATATCCCAGTAGTTACAGACTCATGCACAGCAAGTAGGACACAGCTGGACTATGTTTTACCAAACTACATTGATCAACATTAGATTCGGCGCAGTTAGTATACACACAGAGCCCCCCCTTTTTAAACTTAGTACAAATGCAGACAGTGCTTAAAATTGTGTTACTGCTTATGAGTTAAGTTTTTTCTCGCTAAGTTGCAACAAGGTCGTTTATTTTCATGTTATTTCTGTAAAGGAAAACTAGGTGAATATGATATCTCAGCTAAACTAGTGTGGCTTTTGTGGAAGAATAATAATAATGGTAGCATGTCACCAGTCTAGAAGCAAAACGTGCTGCTGGTTTAAATGCGGAAGCACTGCTTGTCGTTTTTACCAGTCAAACCGCAGCCTGGCAATGTCGTAGCTAACCCTTACTGGTGAGGGTCTATCCAAACTCAGAACACAGCAGTAACTGATAGACTTTACTACCTTATTTTCAATGAATCCCTTGAACGAAACGCTGCCCGCGTTTGAGATGTTTTCAATCTTCTTCCGATTACGACACGGAACGTACCATCGAGTAGAAATGTCAGAGGGTGGTTCGGTATTAGTTATGGCGACAGAAATTTTTGGGGGGGGGGAGTCTAAACCACTTTAGAAAATCCATAAGCGTTACTGAAAGATTTTATTTGAAACACGTCCAATGACACGAACTTATAGCTAGCTGTCGAGTTTTAGAATTGAATATCTCTACGAAAAGAAAAATCTCACCCCCGCTATTTGCTGAGAGGTGATTGGACAAAAAGGAACAACGTCATCGGCAATTTAAA
Source organism: Haplochromis burtoni (assembly GCF_018398535.1). NCBI lineage: Eukaryota > Metazoa > Chordata > Actinopteri > Cichliformes > Cichlidae > Haplochromis > Haplochromis burtoni. The sequence goes on from NW_024582545.1 coordinate 803,431, forward strand.
ATTTCAAAACAGCTGCTTTGTGTCGTGGCTGTGTGCTCTTGGAAGACTGCAGCAATTTAAGAGGTTTGCGTTGTTTAATCAGTCTTTTTAATGTAAAGTGAATAAACGCTGTGTTATATGTATGTATGTATGTAGTTGTAGATGTAAAATGTGGACACATTTTTGCTGTGAAATACTTACAAGTTATCGAAGGTGTTACATGCCACTGAGACCCTGTATGAAAATTAAGTCTTTAAATTAATTTCAGGTATGTCTTTCTGTATTTAAAGAACTAGATGTATAAATTGGTTTTGAGGGTTTTGGGTTTTTTTGCCCGTGACTTTTTCCCTTTCTTAAAGGAAGCAATCAGTAACTTAAGACCTTCGAATTCCCCTCAGGATATTCTTCCTTCTCGCCTTTTCAAGGAAGCTCTGTCGACTAAGGTTGTTCTGTTGCTTTAGTTCTTTTAGATTTGACTGCCGCCTTTGACACAGTTATTCGTAACATTATTTTTATCAGACTTGATCATGTCGTTGGTCTTAAAGGCACAGTTTTATCTTTAAAGAGAGGTCTTTTTCTGTTGCTATTGGGAAATACTCCCCCTATTTGTTGTGGTGTGCCACCGGGGTCTGTTTTGTGTCTGTTTTGGATCCAACTCTCTGCTTTTTTTATACATGATACCTTTGGGATCCATTTTCAGGAAATGCACATTCCCTTTCACTGTTATACTGATGACATCCAAATTTACTTCCCCTTGAAACTGTATGTCTCTGTCCCCCTTCACCTTCTGCTTAACTGCCTACATGATGTTAAAGAGTGGTTAAAACACAATTTTCTCGCCCTAAATGGAAATAGGACTGAAGTTATTGTTTTTGGAAGTCATGGCCCTTTTGGATAACTGATACCCTTGGTCCTCTTGCTTGTCATCATTTCCACACTGTAAGAAATCTCGGCATGTTTTTAGTTGGCTCTTTTAAATTAGAGAAGCAAGTGTCCACAGTTGTGAAATCTGTTTTTAATCAGTTACGTGAAATTGCGAAGCATCATCTTCCTCCTAAAGACCTAGAAAAACTTATTCATGCCTTCATCACCTCTAAACTGGACTACCGCAGTTTTCTCTATTTGGGTCGTCAACACTCATCTCTCCATCGCAGCAGCATTTTAGTCCAAAATGCTGCTTCATGTCTTTTAACAGGTGTTAGAATGTAGGTGCACATCACTTCACATCACTTGCCATATGATATTCGTACTTCAGAATCTACACAGTCCTTCAAATCACACTTAAAACACATCTTTTATGTTGGTTTTTAAATCAAGTTCAGTTTAACATCAGGCTTGTTTTATGTTTTGTTTTTATGTTAATACAATTCATTGCCCATCTATTTATCTCTCGATTATATATATAATATAATAATATATATATATATATATATATATATATATATATATATAATATTTTTTTTTTTTTTTTTTTTTTTAAATTTATTAATGTTTTCTCTTGTTCTTATTTAATTGTGAAGCACATTGGTCAACTTTGTTGCATTTAAATGTGCGATAGAATTTTTTGTTGCTTTTGTTTAAGGGAATAATGGAGGGTATAGGAGACCAACTCAAGCTGATGGTGAAAACCTTCAGGAGGGAGCGTCACCGGGTCTTACAGTCTGAGAGGACCACCATTCATGGAGCTGATGGCATGCTTATGGTGCTGCAGGTGGCCATGGCAGAAGTGAATAAAAAGGTAACCCTAACACCCTGAAAATACCACCGATTATTTGTATCTGTCCTCTCTCACCACCTCCATCAACCTCATCTGTGGCCTTCCAGTTTCCCCCCTGCCTGCCAGCTCCATCTTTAGCAGCATCCTCTAATTTGTGCAGAGCTCAAAGGATATGAAAAGACAACACCAGGCACAGCCTGTAAGCCAGGCTGCCATCTGGCGAGTGATACAGGAGTATCAGCTGCCGAACTTCCAGGCGTCAGAGCAGTTTATCTCCTCAGGCTGTCATACTTCTGAATTCATCCTCTACACTCTACCACAAATAGTAGCTTTATTTTTATGTGCTTATTATTTATTAATTTGTGTATTTTTGTGAGCAACATAAGAGGCTGGTGTTGGATAATGATTGAAAACATGGAGATCTTAAATAACCCACCTTTCTGCACTCTTCCCTAACAGTCCCACTCAATCACAATCGTAGCATCTTTAACTCAGCTGCATCCAGCTGAGTGACTGTCTCTAAGCCACATGACATCTTCTAACCCTTCTCCTTATATTCTCATCCATCTCCTCCACCCTGCTGCTGCTTTGAACAGTTGACCACAAATATTCAAATTCATCTTCACCAACTCGTTCTCTGCTGTGCTCCTTTTTCTTTCACCTGCATGCACTTACTCTCAGTCTTACTGATTTGAACGCCTCTTCTCTAGATGAGATCTCCCATCAGCCTGCTCCTTATTTTCACAAGCCACAAAAGTCACGCTTTGACCCAAAGTACCAGTCGAAAGGTTTTCAGACTGCGTAGCTGATGGGCTTTTTTCATGATTGCATCATTTTTGCACAAATAATACACAACATGTATCTTGATTTCTTCCACAGCTTTGTTGTTAGACCACAAGGAATACACAGAAACTACAAAAAAAGATTGGATGTAAAATGCAGTTTAAAATAGGTTTATTAAAATGCTGCAACACCACCTCAAAGTTACTCAGTTTTAAGTAATACGGTTCTGGACTTGATTCATTTATTCATACACTTTAAAATACTTTTACTGATCTGATTCATATCTATAAAGGACAGGTCACACAGATGACCCTTGATGCAGTCTCACCTCTACCTTGAAACCACCTATCCCACCTCATTGCCCTCATGTGTGCCATTTGCTGCTACTTAGTTCCTCATGCAGTAACTCACCTCCTCCCTCGCCACATGCTTTGACTAAATCCACAAAGTCTCAATGGGTCTACGTCTGACTTTCAAAGTGCTCTTTCCTGGCACGAGACCCTACTGCCACTCGCAAATCATCACCTCCATTCTTAATCGAGCTTCCACTACACTTTCCCATAATTTCATGCTGTGGCTGATCAGCTTTATTCCTCTGTAGTTTGGTCCCTTTATGCTTAAAAATGCCTATATATATATATATACAGATTTAAAAAAAAATCCATCTAAAAGTAAAGTTAAAGTAGCTTAAATGCAGTAATTCTGATAGCCCAAGGTTTTCTGAAGTTATCAAACTTTGTCTAATGGTAAACCAATAACTTGCATTTTAGGCCCTTTATTTAACAAAAGGGTCAGGCTATCCAGTAACACTCTGAGAAATCTTAGAGCCATTTTATAACAGGATATATCCGTCGCTGCACATATTAAACAAATATGTAGGACTGTTTTCTTTAATCTGCACAATATTTGTTAAAAATAGAAACATCCTGTCTCAGACTGACGCTGAAAAATTAGTTCATTTATTGTCAAAGGAGCTTGCAAAGAAAAGCATCTGGACTTCTTTAAGTTGCTTGAAGACGTTTCACCTCTCATCCGAGAAGCTTCTTCAGTTCTAAGGTCAAATGGTGCAGAGTCCCAGATTTAAACCTAGTGGGAGTATCCCCCCACAGAGGGACAAAAGGATCCCCTGATGAGCCAAGGTGTGAAATTGGGTGTGGGTCCCAATCAGCCAGGGTTTTAGGTGAGCTCATTGTGAAACCTGGCCCCACCTTATCATGCAAATTCCTGAGGTCAGATGGCCCAGGATGTGAGTCAGGGGGTCCTTTTGTCCCTCTGTGGGGGGACACTCCCACTAGGTTTAAATCTGGGACTCCCCACCATTTGACCTTAGAACTGAAGAAGCTTCGTGGATGAGAGGTGAAACGTCTTCAAGCAACTTAAAGAAGTCCAGACGCTTTTCTTTGCAAGCTCCTTTGACTACGATGACCTGGATGACTGAGAACCTTCACAGACACATTTCATTTATTTAGTACTTCCAGACTGGAGTGTTGTATTCCTTCAATCTCACGCAGAGCCTTCAGCTTTCAGGCCCCTCCACTATGGAACCAGTTCTCAGTTTGGGTTCAGGAGACGGGCTCTGTTTTAAGAATAGGCTTCAAACTCTTACTTTTGATAATGATTTGGTAAAGCATGGTTATGGCTGCATCAGGTGAACCTGAATCAGTTGTTAGTTGAGCTGGTGTAGGCTCAGGCTTGTGTGGGACTTCCCATGATGCACTCTGCTGCATGGCATTAACTTTTGTCTTCTCTTTTTCTTAATTTTTTTTTCTGCCTCCCCAATTCATGGCAGATGGCTGCCCCTGCGTTAGCCTGGCTCAGCTGGAGTTTTCTTCCTGTTAAAAGGGAGTTCTTCCTTCCCACTGTCACAAATGCTTGCTTACGGGCAATCTCGTCTTGTTGGACGTTTCTGACACTTGCCAATATAAAGAGCTTTGAGTTGATTTATTGTGAGTTGGTGCTGGAAAATTAAAACTGAATTGAAACGTACTGTGACAGCAACCATGTTGTAAACCCAGCCTTTCACGCTTCACTCAGTCGCTCTGAGGATACTCATTTTTTTTAAATGTTAATGTTTCTGGACTCATTTAGGATAAAGTTGAATTTTGAAGGTGAGGCTAACGGCAGTTTCGAGCAACTGATGAATTTCCTCTTTCGCAAAATGGAAAATAAATGGAATTAAGGAGGAAAAATATACAGTGTGTCTGTTATCCGGTGTCGTAAAAGCAAGGCTGTGTGAGCCCATTTCACATCATCATCACGGCATAGTTCAATTGAACCATCAGGCCGACTGTCATCACGTCTATAACTGATGACATTACTGCAGGTTTCCGGGTGAGACCACTCATGGCTTATTTTTGGACGGCTGCAGAAGGTCTCTTTGCTTTTGAACTGATTGTTTCCAGGCTGTTTGTAATTGCGCATGCTGCTTTCTCTCTTCCTGTGACAGCATGGCGGAGAGTTCAAAGTGGCTCTGAGTGATGTCCTGATGGCCTGGAAACACTTATTGTTAGACAAACTTCACCTGCTGCCCCCCAGCCCTGCACGCCCGGAGAACTATGATCTCATTGTGGAGGCATACGAGTCGTTCCTGAAACTCTCCAACACCATCGACCTGATTGATCTCCTCTTCATGTACAAACAGCTGAGGCTGGTGGACTCTGATCCAGAGGAGCCTGTGAGCCTGGTGAGCTGGTTGAAATCAGGCTGATGATGTTGATTGTGGATGACCACACTGGCTACACAGTTGGAGATAAGGCCAATCGGTTTATCCCCTCTCTCTCTCTGCTTTTGTAAATTCTTTTGCCAAGATCCAGCTGTTTGAGTTCCTATCGGGCAACGTGGAAGTCCCAGAGTTGCCAGTTTCCTCAGTCCCGTCAACCCCATCTGGTAAAGGCAGGTCCTGCAGCTCACAGGTAGGCCCAACTGTGTTTTTTCTGCTTCAGTGAAAGGTGCAACTTGTTTCATAAACTCCCACAAGAAATCCTTTATTTCCACTTTGCCTTCTGCCTTTGAATATTGTGTTTTAGTAATATGAAATGCTTCTCTCCTGCAGGCAGTAATCCATGCTTTTGCTTTCCCAGCCTTCAGTGTAATTTCTGTCTGGAATCCATCCTGCTCTTATTGACAGGAGCTCTATATCACATCACTCAGATTTAAGGGTGCAATGTGAATTCAATTACCAGGCAGATGTTTAAAACACGACACAGGAGCTTCTGTAACACAGTCTCTTTGCTGGTCTCTTCTGCCTCTTGCAAATTTATGGGGTTTTAGAGAGGAGGCTTGCTGTGCTGATGTAATTTTTTACTGGAGCGATGCCAGCTGCTGTTTGTAGCCGTTTTACTCGGGAACTAAAGCTACTTTCCAGTTTGGGCATTTCAGACCGAAGGTTTTTACTAAAGTAAATGTTGTTGCTGGTTTGCTTAGCAGAAGTAAAAACGGACACGGAGAGATTATCTGCTGTTTTAATATAAATAGGGAAATAAAAATGATTTGCCGCTGTCTTGTCTGGTTCCAGTAACTTCCTGGAGTCTCTGCTTTGTTTGGCTGCAGAATAGCAAACTAATACAGCAGATAACTCTCCATCAAATCCGTACATTTTTGTTTCAGTGATATCTCTAGACCCTTACCCCTAAACTAGTCATGGGAGGTGGTCTATTCCTGTTGAAAGAGAGTTCTTTCTCCTCGTTGTTGCCAAAATCATGTTCATAGGAGACCATCTGGTTGTTGGGATTTTCTGTCTATCACCTTACAATATAACTGATGGATGGTTTGTTTGGTCTTAAAACAATAAAAAAAATAAATAAATAAATAAAACTGAGGTACTAATATAAGTTTTTGTTTTATTTCATTTTGCGTTTAAAATATTTCCTCCAGGTAGGTTTTTTTTTGGGGGGGGGTTTCAGCTTTAGTTTTTAATGTTAATTGTAGCCTTTTTTCTTAAACTATTGTAAGGTCAAGACAGGGGAGAGATTTATAAACATGACACCTAGCTGCCATCTATGATGTGGTGATTAACACAGTCACCTTACACCTAGAACATCCCCAGTTTGAAACAATGAGGAGACGCAACTCTATGTGGCTCTATCTGGTATGGTCACTAATTGGAGAAACAAGGGAGCTGAAGGTTTAACTGTATCTATTAGGTGCCTGGTTTATTGATCGGCTTGTTTCCAGTCTCCTTGGCACCAGCAGTCAGTAACCTTTGAGGTTATTTAATTCAAAGGAAAGGATAAATATACATTGTGTAGTTATGTCTTCCAACAAACTACACTTATAATCTATTATAAATGCATAGGAGCGGGTGTGCAGCCACTGTCTTCCACCACCATATTTAAATACAGTGGCCAAGAAGGACACCTCCCTTCTGACCAATTGAGAAAAGTATGAATATAATATGAAACAGTATTCATATTTGTTCCTACTGTACCTCTGTTGCTTTTCAATTCTGCTACCAAATCACTAGAATGCGCTGATTTTTCTCTCTTCAAATTGACCCATACCCTTCCAATCTATTTGAAGTAGAAGTTGCAGGAAATGTACTTGAGGAAACAATGGTACTGAGTTGGCTAATCACAGTTGTTTGAGGAGGGTTGACACAATGTGTAGTTACATCATGAGTTTTTCATCTGAAAAATGAAAGTAAACAAAACCCAAAATTTCCAATGTGCTGGTTAAGCACTTGCATTAATGCCATGACGTTAACTGTTCATTAGCCTTTGAATGTCATAATACCAACGAGAGGATGCAGCCAAAAATGCATCTCAAACACGTTACCCAGTTTAAGATTTAATAGACTTTCTGTTAGTTTCCCTTATAATCTTGGGGAACCGTTGACAGTTTATTAAAATGTAAAAATCTTTGGTCTTGTGTGTTTTCTATTTGTCTGTAGGTGAAAATGGCTGTGAGACGCGTTTTCTGCTCCTATCTGAATTTGCTGGTAAACACCAAGAACGACATTGCCTTGGCGCTAATCCTCGACGTTCCCAGTCGCACTCTTGGACGACAGGCGTTTACTGACATCAAGCATGCTGCACACAACAGCAACACTTCTCTGTTCTTGGTAAGAACACCCCCAGTCATTATGTGCTCAAGTAAATGAGAGTAATCCTCTCTGGTGCAACATCTGGGTCGTTCTCATGCTTTTTTTTTTTTTTTTTTTTTTTTTTTTTTTTTTTTGCAGGCCGTGACGTCTTTTGTTAGGGCTCTCCAGCTTGGAGGGAAGGGCTATGCTCCAGCTGAATCTGACCCACTGAGAAAACATGTCAAAGGCCTGTCTGACTTTGTCCAGTTTGTAGACAACCTGGAAGAAATACTGGGGGAGATCCCCGACCCAAGGTACACAGAACTGTTTGATCCAGGCTTCCACTTGCTCCCTGTCTTGCTGCTTAGTTTGACATACGCCTCCACCGTTGAGACAGAACTAAATGTAAATGTCGGGAAGTTGAGATGCACTCTATCACCTGAACTGGAAATTCTTTGTTTTCTAAAGAATTGAAGTCAAATTGCAATAGAAGTTATAAATACATCAGGCATCACGTAGATTTTCAACAACAGAAAAAACAAAATTGTTCACTTTTTTTTCTCTCAACCATATAACTTTTTTTTTTCAATTTTTGTTTTTTAACTTGTAGCTAGCAGCTTCGCTTAGTTTCACATAATATCTAAATACCAACAGAACACGCTACTCTAGCTTTATCAAAACGCTGGAGTCTGAATAACATAGTTTTTAGTGCCTCTTAACCTATAAATTATCACACATTGGCTATCATCTCACACAAGATGAATTATGTTTCCTACTTTATGTTTACAGCTTGTAAGCTTAGCATAAGCATCTGCTTAGTTTAATGTTAATTACATTGTGAGGCTAGCTATATCACTTCATGTCATTCACACATATATAGTATATTTTTATGTAAGTAGCAGTTAATTAATAGTCTTCTTAATCAACATTAACAACAAATGTTTTTGAAATCTAAATCTTTTGTACAAAGTGGGCATTGAAGTAAATGGGGGTTTTTTGTTGTTGGTTTTTTTTTGTTTTTGTTTTTTTTGTCAAAAAGCTGTCTTTAATTATTTTTTCAGGTAATCATTTCTAGAACACCTTAAAAATCATGTAAAAGAATCTCATTTTTTCCTAGTTTACTGTAACACACATACTGTTGCGTGTTACTGTGTTAATGTTTAAGCATGACTAAAAATGTTTGAATCATGCAATATAAGTAACAGATTTCTTTACTTTTATTGACCTGAGGGAACCCCGAAAAGGTTTTCAGTTTCAAATAAATACCTAATAATTTCAAATTGTTCTACAGTATTTAATAGCTTGTGCTTTTATAGTACACACACATGTATTTCATATCCAGAGTCATCCTAAGCTGATGAGGAGAATGCAGAGATTCCAAGAAAAGCTGAGCACCTGGCGGCAGCTGAAGTCAAGCACAGTGAAACTTGTGATTTATAATTGGATTGGATTTTTCTTTGAATTTCTCCACTTCAGTTCAGGTTAAATCCCGCTTCCTTTCTGGAGGAGCTGACTCAGTTCTTGTGAATTCAAGGATTTGGCAGTGCGCTGCTACGACTGGTGGGAATATTTGTAGCAGGGCGGATCAGACTGTGCTGAAATCACACCTGTGATCATAAAATCCACCTGTCCCCCCACTGCTTCTTATTATTTCCTCCCAAAATCCCTGTAATGACTCCCATCTAAGCATGATAACATTTGGATTGCTAAAGCATGTTCATCTTTGCTACATCAAAGCCCATCTTTGTTAAATAACTTGTTCCCCGTGTGTTTGCTTCGCTCACTTTGATAAACTATCATCAAACCTAGAGCTCCACAGATCACTCTCTATACTGTTACAGATTATTTTAGATGTCAAAGCATCTGGCACCACAACAGAAGTGGCTATCACAAATAATTTAGCAGTTCAATCATGTGAGCTTTGAGCTGAAGCTGCAGAAGGAGCCTTTTGTAAGCAGTCCCAGTAGCAACGGCGGATTCGCTCGAGCCATAACAACACATGATGTTTGTGCAGTGCCGTGTTCAACTCTCGCTGCTCTTCTGAGGGTTCTCAGTTCACGCGGGTCGTTGAGAACTCCCGTCTGATGAGATGCTGATGAGCACGGCCAACGTGTCTTTCAGCAGGCAGTGCCTTTACGCTCTCAGTGGAGTACCGTATTTCCTCATACAAACACCTTCTGTGGCGAGTTCAGGGCCCCTTGTTCAGCGAACATCTGTTTTCCCAAATGATTCTGTTACTGAGGCGCGCTCGCTCCCTCGCATCAGAGCCGGGTCAGGTTTGGACCACCGCCTCGCCACCAAAACATTTTGGTGCACTTGACTGTTTGAAACTTACATAAGTGATATGTTGCTATGATTTTTGGACATACTGTGGAGACAAACACGGATCAACA
>NW_024582545.1:813343-851471 GCF_018398535.1 Haplochromis burtoni
GTGCAGTGACCATGTAACTGTTATAACTGTTAACATTGGCAAAACTCTGCTATAGTGAAATAAAGCTCTACTGGATGTTAATGCTGAAACAATTACTCTGAGCCCTGAAATTCAGTGTCCAATTAATTGAAAGTGAAGAAGCAGTATATCTTTTAAAGACATTCAGACTAAAGCCCCGGCTTTTCTGCGAGAGCGTTATTCATGCTGGCAAATGTTGGCTGAACTCTTGAAGACTGTTTACTCCATCCAGATGAAAACCACTGTGTGTCCCGCATAAGAAAGAATCTGCTCCTTTCCAAAGTTATTCAGCGTTTCTTCTCTTCCTGTAGCTCATTTCTTGTTCCCTTGTCACTTTGTTGACTTCCCAGTGTATGTGGAGCCAGGCTGGTGACCGCCATCAGGGCGGTGTTGGTGAAGGGTCGCAGCAGCGGAGATGCCGTGTACGCTGCTGCTGAGGAGACTGCACAGGAGCTAAAGGAGAGGATCTGCCAGCTACACCAGATCCAGAAGCAGTCTGCTAATGGAAGCGGGACAGGGATAAGTCCTGCAAGGGTAATGTATAACCTCTGCTTTCAGCCAGCTGGCTCCACTCTGGGCTTTTCCTTCTCGCCACAAGTCCATACATTGAACCCACTTCATGTTTCACTGTCTGTTCACCATCTGGCAGAGCTGTGACTGTAGTTATGTTGGTCTTCACCCCCAGCCAAAAGTGTATGCAGTCAATCACGCTACAGCATACGGAGGTCGTGACACTGTGAAGGTGCTGATGGCGCTGCTGGATGAAGAAGCCCTGACTCCTCCGTGTCAAAGCAAAGCCGACCTGCTGTCCGAGGATCAGCCCGTCCTCGGTGGAGCAGAGGGGACCTGCGTCCTCACGCTGTTCAGGTTGGTTCCTGTTAATTCTGCAGGTCACTCAAAATCTGATATCTGCATTTTCAGTTGGTTAAAATAAATATTAAGGCTACATTTGGCAAAATTAAGAATTAAAGCAGGCCTGACTTACTGCATTATGTGATGACCTCTAGAAGAAAGGTTATAATAGTAAAATAAAAGTAAATTTAGGGGAGTTTGACTAATAGTGGGTTTTAAGGTCAACCAAAAAATTGCTTTTAAAGAAGTGAAACAAAAATACAATATCAATTTATCTAGTTTAAATTTTTAATATTTGATTGTCTTATCCAAATATTAGATTTCTAGTGGCGCAGTACCCAGATTTCATGAAGTGACTGTTACCATTTCCTTCAGTGCCATGTGCAAACACAGTAAAGAGTAAAGATGTGACAATAAAAGTGATTTGATTTGATTTGATTTGATTTGAAGAGCGCTTACATTATATAACACTGTAATAGAGCAAAATCACTACTTTGTATTTATTAATTTTTCTATGTTAAAATGGAACTTCATCGTGTTCACAGCCTCGTCGGATTAATTCGAGTTAAATGAGCTTGTAGTTCACTGTCTGCCTTAATATGATGGGCAAGTTCTTGAAAGATGTTGCTGGTCTTCTTATAATATTTTGTATGGGTTATTGATCCCAAGAGTCCAAATATGTGAGTTTCTTTCCAAAGCAATACCATCACTTGAGTTCTTTTTCCTCAGTTCTTTGTCAGTGACACAATAATGCCAAAGGAGAGAATAATTATATTTGTGATTAGTTTGTTGCAGTAAACTCTGAATCTGAGTCTGAAACCAGTAAAGACTTTTTTCACTACCACAGGGTTCAGTGAGAGTGGGAATCCCCCTGAAATATAAAATAGGCCAACATGGATCTGTGCGACTTTCCTCTGAAACCGTATGGAGGAAAATCCTCCCACATCACAGTGGAACAATTTATCTGCTCTGAAATAAAAATAATACAGCCACTGGTTGTGTTTGTGGCTACAGGGGCGGGTGACACTGTACGGCTAATGCTAGTGAAAACATCTTTACATGGTGAGAGTTTTAAAGGGAGAACGTTGTTTGAAGAAATAGCAGGCAGATTTCTTGGTTACTGTGGCCATGTAAGCTTGTAGCTTTTTTAATTTATTGAAAAATTTTCTTTGCTTCTCGCTGTGGCTCTCTCTCCTCAGATCCCCTGAAGTGTCTACTGGATGTTCTCCAGAACCCCTAAAGAACAGAGTCCAGAGCCGACTAGACCTGCTCAAACCCAAGGTAACGTGGGCCCCTTTGTCCAAGAGCCCCAAATCCTAAATATGAACCTCTCCAAACTGAATCAGATGTCCAAACATTGAAAATAATGTCTTTATATCCTGTAATTTCTTCCTGGTTTTATATTATTTATTTGCTTAGCTGAAGCTCTCATCTTAACTGACTTCCACTCTTCCCGTTTGCACAGCTGGCTTTTAGCTCTTAGTGTTGGTTCGAGCGTGCTGAAAAAGTTATGTATGGGGCATTCAAACCAGTAACCTGTTAACAGTGCCTGTTTTCTTGGAAAATCCTCTTTTCTGGCACCTACCTAGCATCACTAAAATTTACAAAAATTCTTATCCTGTATAAACTGAAACGGGTCAGTGAGACCATAAATTCACAAGGAAAGTGTTTAGAGACTTTGGCAAAGGGTAGTTGTCCCACAGAATGTCCCATCTGAAGTCTTTTATGGCGATAAGAGTCGAATTTGAGTGTTTACGTTAAACGTTTCTCTGGTTCACTCGCTTCAGTCACACAAGCATTACATTATGACCACCTGCCTAATATCGTGTTGGCCCCTTTTTGCTGCCAAAACGGCCCTGAACTGTCAAGGTATGGACTCCACTAGACTCCTGAAGGTGTGCTCTGGTATCTAGCATGGATGGCAAGATGTTGTACGTTAGCTGTTAACTACAGATCCTTTAAGTCCTGTAAGTTGGATCAGGTGGTGGGGGAGGACGCTGGACAGACCCGGTGCACCTAAACGCGTAGTGACGGTGTGCTGGGAACGTCTAGCAGAGGCCCCAGTCCATGAGATCTTCAACGCACACCTCCGGCAGAGCTTCATTGCATTCCGAGGCAGAGTGGGGACATTGAGTCTGAATGGATCATGTTCAGCATCTCCATTGCTGAAGCTGCTGCATTGAGCTGCGGCCGCAAGGTGGTTGGTGTGTGTCATGGTGGTAACCCCCGAACCAAATGGTGGACACCAGAGGTGAAGGGAGCCACCAGGCTGAAGAAGGAGTCCTATCGGGCTTGGTTAGCCTGTGGGACTTCGGAGGCAGCTGACAGGTATTGACAGGCCAAGCGGAACGCAGCTCGGGCAGTGGCTGAAGCAAAAACTCGGGTGTGGGAGGAGTTCGGAGAGAACATGGAAAAAGACTTTCGGACTGCCTCGAAGAGATTCTGGCAAATCGTCAGGCGTCTCAGGAGGGGAAAGCGGTGCTCTACCTGCACTGTGTATAGTGCTGGCGGAGCGCTGCTGACGTCGACTGAGAAAATTGTCAGGTGGTGGAAGGAATACTTTGAGGACCTCCTTAATCCCACTGACACGTCTTCCGAGGAGGAAGCAGAGTCTGGGGATGAGGGGAATGACCCGCCAATTTCCGGGGGCGAGGTCACTGAGGCAGTTAAACAACTCCTTGGTGGCAGAGCCCCTGGTGTTGATGAGGTCCGCCCCGAGTTCCTGAAGGTTCTGGACGTTGTAGGGCTGTTCTGGTTGACACGGCTCTACAATGCTGCGTGGAGATCAGGGGCAGTACCCCTGGACTGCCAGACTGGGGTGGTGGTCCCCATCTTTAAGAAGGGGGACCAGAGGGTGTGTTCCAACTATAGGGGGATCACACTCCTCAGCCTCCCTGGGAACGTCTATGCCAGGGTGCTGGAAAGGAGAGCTCGTCCGCTATTCGAACCTCGGATACAGGAGGAACAATGCGGTTTTCGTCCTGATTCGCGGAACACTGGACCAGCTCTTTATCCTCTTAAGGATACTTGAGGGTGCATGGGAGTTTGCCCAACCAGTCTAAATGTGTTTTGTGGACTTGGAGAAGGCATTCGACCGTGTCCCTCGGGGTGTCCTGTGGGAGGTACGCCGGGAGTATGGGGTGTCTGGCCCATTGCTACGGGCCATTCGATCACTATACAACTGTTGCAAGAGCTTGGTTCACACGCCGGTTCGATCCCCGGGCTCTCTGTCCTGATTGTTGTGTCCTTGGGCAAGACACTTTACCTACCGCCTACTGGTGTTGGCCAGAGGGGCCGATGGCACGATACGGCAGCCTCGCTTCTGTCAGTCTGCCCCAGGGCAGCTGTGGCTACAACTGTAGCTTGCCTCCACCAGTGTGTGAATGTGAGAGTGAATGAATAGTGGCATTGTAAAGCGCTTTGGGTGCCTTGAAAAGCGCTATATAAATCCAATCCATTATTATTATTATTATTATTATTATTATTATTATTGCCGGCAATAAGTCTGACTCATTCCCGGTGGGTGATGGGCTCCGCCAGGGCTGCCCTTTGTCACAGATTCTGTTCGTAATTTTTATGGACAGGATTTCTAGGCGCAGCCAAGTGGCGGAGGGCTTTCACTTCGGTGGCCTCAGAATCTCATCTCTGCTTTTCGTGGATGATGTGGTTCTGTTGGCTTCATCGGGTGAGGGCCTCCAGCTCGCACTGGAACGGTTCGCAGCCGAGTGTGAAGCAGTGAGAATGAGGATCAGCATCTCCAAATCTGAGGCCATGGTTCTCAACCGGAAAAGGGTGGATTGCCCACTCCGGGTCAGGGATGAGTTCCTGCCCCAAGTAGAGGAGTTCAAGTATCTCGAGGTCTTGTTCGCCAGTGATGAGAGATGCGGACGCTGCACCAGTCTGTCTTGGTGAAGAGAGAGCTGAGTGTAAAAGCAAAGCTCTCAATTTACCGGTCGATCTACGTCCCTACTCTCACCTATGGCCACGAGCTGTGGGTAGTGACTGAAAGAACGAGATTGTGGATACAAGCGGCAGAAATGAGCTGGTCTCTCCCTTAGAGATAGGACACTTTACATCTTAAATTCTAGTGTGTTGTTTGTCCTTCTTTCTGGTCTCAATTAGGGCTGCACCTCCATGAGCCTGATTCTGCCTGAGGTTTCTTCCTGTCAAAAGGGAGTTTTTCCTTCCCACTGTGGCCAAAGTGCTTGCTCATAGGGAATCAAGATTGTTGGTGGTTTTCTGTTTTGTTTGTATTATTGTCTTTCCCTTAAAATATTGCTTTATATTTTAAGGGTAAAGAGTGTGACTGTTGTTATGAGTTACACTGAATGAAATGTAATACTTGGATCAAATTGCTAAGATATGCTATTTTCTGAAACTGAAAATTAATTGTAGCAACAAAAAAAAGACAACTTATTTCTCAGAATATAATGCCATTTTATTTTTCTTGTGGTGGTAAGAGGTATTTTTAGGGTAGTGCTGCTGCATCACCCAGCTCTAGATTGCAAGCTATTATCCTTTAAGCAAACATGAAGTGTGAAGCACTTATTAGAAGATGTATGCTAGACACATTTTGTGAAATAGCTCCTTTATTTGATTGTGCTACCAGATGTCATTTTAGCTCCCCACAATCTGGCTGCCTTCCTGTTTGAGTGCGCTGTAATGGTCCCTGGGCAGCTCACCGCTTCCTGAACTCTGTGAGCGGAAGCTTTCTGCATCAATTTCACTTTGAAGATGCCATATCAGTCGCGTAACCCGACTAGCAAGGGAAACTTGAAAGGTTATTGTTTCCTGTTGTCTGCTAAATGACTTTATCCTAGACTTCTCCAGCGGTTTCATCATGCACTGACGTCAACCGGCACACACAGAGATGGACAGATTTAGTTTCTGCTTTTGGGTTGTTTCCAGGTCTTTTTCTTTTCTTTTCCTCCTCTTTCTTCCTTCCACTATTGCCACAGATGATCAAAACATTGAAAAACACGAGAAAAACTCCTGCTCCTCTGTGACACAAGTAACGATGTTCAAATGAGGTGCATTCACCTTTAGCTATATATTCATTTTATTTTATATATAGCTCTGGTTCCGCTGCACCTGCTACTGCTTTGTTCTCACTTCTACAAAAGCAGATGTCAGAACACAAAGCTGCAGAAATGGCTTGCACCTGCTTTTTAAATGCTATCAGGAATGTCTCGGTCAGGTGTCGGGTCAGACGTAGGTTATTTCAGGACAGTTGTGTTCGGAGGAATGAGGGCTATGTGACCACACGGTGCCATGTCAGGCTTCCACCTGTTGTAATTGGATTAGTTGTTCTCTGTGGGTCATAGTTTGGCTGTGCAGCTCTTCCATCCCCTTCCATCTTCTTTAGGTTTTATTAGCATGCAACCAGTAGCTCCGTTACTGAAGTGTGCCTCGGTGCTGGGGTTTCTGTTGTTTTAGGTCCTCTTTAAAGAAGTTCTTTTGAGAAGCACAAAGGCTTTGATCCCCTTTGTGCTCCGCGGACCCACCAAGCTTTGCTCTCTCACATTTCTTCTCCTTACTGTGGCCCATTGGCCTGAAGGGTGAAATCCCTGGATTGTGATAATCCCAAGCAGGCGTACATCAAACAGTGGATGAAAAGCTGTGGATCTGTGTGTGCCCCTGGGCTGGGATTGTAGGCTTCAATATCATTCACTTTGTTATAGAAACTTGGCTGTTTTTTGTTTTTTTGTTTTTTTTAAAGGATGTGGTAATTGATAGGAGCAATGCGCAGTATATCAGTTGGCTAGAAAAGAAAATCTCATCTTTCTCATTTCTGGGATTTCAGCAACATATTAAACTTTTAGTTGTTCAAAAAAAACAACGTAAAACATGCTTTAAAAGCCAGGAATCTTATCCCCTAATCAAAAACCATACCCTTTTATTGTTTTTGTTATTGAAAGATCTGAGCAACTATTGGATGGATTACAATGACCTAATAATGGTAATTGATGCTAATGACTTTAGTGATCCCCGTACTTTTCACACATTGTGTTTTTTCTGGCTCTGAGTCACGTTTTTGGGGGCTACTTCAGACGTAAGCATGACTGTTTTGTGGTACCTTATTTGACAGAAATTGACGCATTTTCTTGATGATAAAAAGAAAAGTCTATTACACTTGAGTACATGAAACCCCACTCAACAAAAGTGGTTTAAAAAAATAAAACTTTATTGCAGTGCTGGTAATTTTCCTTTAGCTCCAGAGAAAACCTCTTTGAGATGTGCCAAAATTCTTCTGATTTAACACCACAGAAGTTGTGCTTTCTGTGAAATGTCTTGACTGCCGTTGGTTGGATTTCCACGAATTTTAGTGCAGATATGCATGTTCCCTTTTAGGTTTGGCCTATAATACATTTGATTACAATATCAGAGCAAGGAAAGAAAGTAGTTTGTGTACTTCGGTGCTAATTAGCAGATCCAGCTGCTGAAACTCGCTGAGCAGGAGTGGAAAAGTACTTAAAAGGGTCTTTGTTTCAAAACGCCAAAAGAAAGGGCCAGAAAAATCTCGGCCACCTGCCCTGAGTTCTTGATACTGATCACCAGTCGCCATATCAGCTGGATTTCAGTTGTTTTGCATTTATTCCAGGTCCGAGAGAGAGTCATCCGATCCCAGTTCGCCTGCACTTACAATGACGAAGAGCTGCCTCTCAACCGTGTGCTGGACTTCCCGAGCACTAGCCAGGTTCCCACTTGCGTGCACCCACCCAAAGCTAAAACCACCACATCTGTGAATGATGGGTGCAGCTCTGATGTGGAAGACTCAACAAAAGGTAAAAGTTTATGTTATTTTTCTTTACAAGCTACACCCCCTACCCCACCACCATCTTTTATTTTTTTGTACTCAGCAACATGTCAAATGTCAGAACAAGACGTGCTGCATTTTATCTGCTGGAACAGACTTCTGTTTCCTCTGACGGCACACAGCTGGACCGAGGCCCAGGCTCACCTTCTCAGCTCCGGCCTTGGAGCCTTCCCAGTCCCAGTTGTGGGACTGGTACTTACAACTTGCTGTTAAATTAATTCCCATTCTATAAAACCTCCTCACCCCCACATCTGTCGTAAAAAAACAAAACACACACACACACAGTCTTGTACAGACTTTTTGCCCATTTCCCCCTTCTGCTTTTTGTTCTGTGGGAATTCAGGCTCTGCTCCATCAGGTTAACATGACAAATGTTGAAATTCAGGTTCAGAGAATAAACACACAGCCTGCTTCAACTAGCAGCTAACGTAAGCAATTTCGTCACAACATTTTTCCCTTTCCCCCCTACCAACTTGTCACACTTACTTTTGCTTTTTAATTATTTATTTCATTTTTGTTTTTCTTTTACATTTGCAGCCAAGTCCTCTGAATGTACAAATAAGGCACGGGGTGAGATACAGCGGGGGGCTGCTCTCGAGCAAAGAAGTGGAAATGCCCCAAAACAAGGTGCAAGCCTGGTTAATGGAAAGGGAACTGGCTTTCAGATGCAAAGCAGGGGTAACAAGAGAAAGCAGCTGGACCAACACGGTGGATCTGAAAATGAGCCTCCGGAGAAGAAACAGCCAACTCGCACATCAGTCAAAATGCCTGGCAAAAATGGCAGCAAGGCCTTGAGTAAGAAGAAGCTCATAGCTGGACAAGGGAAGCTGACCAGTTTCTTCAGAGTCTAACCAGTGTTTGCACTAACGATGACACAATAAGGACTTTTCTATCAGATATTTATATGAAGCAGCTGAAGCTTGTGTACTACGAGTATACTCCAGCTTGGGCTGCCATTTAGAATCATTTGTCATCTTGTTTAACCTCGAGTATTTTATATATACACACACGGTAAAATATCACGTGATCTTTAGTGACTTAGTGATTGCTGTTAAGAGTTAAATATTTTTATGCTAAGCTACACTGAGACCTCGTATGAAATGTGCGCAACAGTGTTATTAACTCTTTCTGAAAATGTCAAAAGTATAAATAATATTACTTAGCCACTAAAATGTCCAACATTGTTAGGCGAAAAGCAAGCTGGTCATTGCACTTTATCACTAATCAATTTTAAAATGAGTCTAATAACACCTTCTTGGAAATAAAATGTATATCGTCACTGCTAGTATGTAAATTTTACCTTTCAATTATTTTCAAGATTCTACCATTTACATCCACTCTTTAAACACACAGCTTGCAATTGTTAATAAACTTTTATTTTGTTTTCCATGTTTGTCTGCTTTATTTCCTACAAGTAAATTAATCTTCTTATACCATACAGGAGGAAACATTCATTGACGTCGCTCATGCTTCCCAGCAGGGCCGGTACACTCTTCCAATCATACATCGCAGCACTAGGTTAGGAAAGGAAACCACATAGAGCAGTTGAGTTTATATGGCATTTTTTTTTTTTTTTTTAAGTTTATTTTCCAAGAAATGCTGGTTTTCCATATGCTTACCGTCAAGGTCGGTATCTCTGCGATCTATCTTCACGCTGTACTCGGCAGGAGTGTGGCTCAGGCTTCGATCTGCGAGGAGAGGAAGGCTCCGAGTGAAGGCCGGGTTCAGCCCTCGAACACTGTGCCCTTTCAGCCTTGCATCCTGAAAAACATCATATTGATCAGTGATTACATGTGACACCCGGGGCCCACACACACATTCCCGTACTGTAAGATGTGAACTCTGGATGGTCAGGTTGCAGGAACAGCTTTTAAAGATTATCCTTTTTACTTGTAGTACAGGTGTTGGATCTGCTTTTACCAGCTGATCCAAGCCACAAGAACCCCAAATGGAAGAAATGTGTTCCCTCATTTTTTACTATATCACAGTGGCCCGTTTTCTTCCACAGCTCCGGTTCGCCCAGATGTCTTTGTCTCCATCATGGCTGCCTGTTTCCCATTACCACAGAGATAACCACCCTGTTCATAACACACAAGACGCAGTCTGCAGATAAACCTTTTACACATTGCAGCTAAACATTTGGGGGAAACACTGATATATCGTCATTCTTCCCACTGAGAGTCCAATAAATCTTTATAGGCTTGTGATCATTTGACCTTTTCGCTTAATAGTATTTCCCAGTTTTCCAGCGTTGCCGTAAAATATTTTTATAGATTTATGTGAAGTATTGACTTAACAGTAGAAGCGAGGACGGTGGCCAATTGAAAGGGGTCAAGTATTCAGTCACAGGATGGAGATAATGTTCTCTTTGTTGTTGAACTATGGTTAGCTGAGGTTGTTATGAAAAAAAATCTCATACAATGAAGATTTATGAGGCATGACCGTCACTGGCAGAACAGTGTTAGGCTGAATGACAGTGGATAGTTTGCTGTTAAGTTAATTTGATCCAAAAAAGAATCAAAATCGCTGGTTATAATTTTCTTTAAGCACTAATTATAGTGCTTACCCTAGGGGTGTCAAACATAAGGCCTGGGCGCCAGAATATATCCAGCCCACTGTGAATGAATGAAAACGTTATATTTTCTATTTACAGGACAGTCTGTGCAATGAACTTCCATAACTTTTTTTTTGTCATTTTACACATTTAGCACATAGTTTCACAGGTCCACTCTACTTTATATCAAAGTGGGCTCGGTATGTGGCCCCCAATGTCAAGTGAGCTTGACATCCCTGTTCAGGAGAGTGTAAGACTATGTGTAGGTGGGGATTCGAAGCAGGGTTGGTCTTTGGTTAAATAGCCTTTTAGTATTGTGAAAAGTGGACCTTTATTTGTTTTTTCCATATTTTCTGTGGGTGTTTGTAAAAAAATAAAATAAAATAAAAATGAGGGGCAGCAATCAAAAGAAAGCTAGCTTAAACAGTTGGGGAAAAGGGCTGCAATGGATGTACGTAGTATGTACATGGGTATTTTGGCCTTTTGTCAACAACGAAAATTTAGATTTTTTTCTTGCAACATCAATGGTGTGGAACTTTAGCTCCTTTTCTAATGTCAGACAGTGTAGTGCATTGTTATTTATTGACTTTTGACTGGCCAACTTTTCTTCTCGGTTAGTGTTATATGCCTACCTCTTGCTTTTCCATATTCTTGACAGACCTTGAGGTAATATTTTTCATTTTCATTTCAAAGGAGCTATTCCCTTGTGTGGATATAGCCTCACGTGCGCAGCTTTTTAAGCAGTATTTTGAACTGTGAGCAACTCTAGTCAACTTCAAGAATAAAAATGAACTATACCTAATAACAATAATAATACGTTATATTTGAGGGCGCCTTTCTAATACCCAAGGTCACCTTACAAAGAGAAGAAAATATCAATTCATTATTTCCAAACCAAAAATCAGCATATATCAGTCTCTTGTCCATAGATTCACTCAGAAATACTGTCTCAGATGAACATAAAACAACACTGATTTTGCAATATTAGTAATTACATTCCAGGAAGAATGTGTTTTTTTCACAAGCTCCTTTGTTTTGTGGGGACTTTTGGGAAAATTTGAATCCTTTATGGGAACAGTGTAGAAGCAGGGGTGTCAAACATAAGAAGTGGCCTGGCAACTCTAATCCGGCCCACTGGACAACTTTGGAAAAAGTGAATGAGGGCATAGGAAGACTATTAATTGTCTAATATATCTATATATTATATCTTATATATATCTATATCTATTACTATTTATATATCATATTATATATAATTATATATATTATATATCATATAAATAATATATATATATATATATATATATATATATATATATAATATATATATAATTATATAATACTAATATTATATAATAACTATATATAGCATGGAATAATTAATAAATTAAGATATATAGTATATAATATTAATAATATAAATAAAGACATATTAAGTCCTCAGGAGTAAGTTAGTACGGCGGGAATACGGATATATTATACATAGTGAGAGAGAGATAAAATTTTAAGTTTTAAAGCATTTCTTATTCAACAGGGCCACCTGTACAGGCTTTTATTCTACATCAAAGTACTTGACAATTACCTACACAGTTATAGTTTTATATAAGTTTTTTCATAATCCAATATAAAAATTTCTGGATATTTTTTTACAAGAATTAATGAACGCTTTCTCCTTTATAATTACAGAACAGTCTGGTAATTTTAGCTACCAGAACTTTTGCTGTAATTTTACACATTTATTTTTTACAATACAAGCACAAAGAGTCAGGCTGCCACAACAGCTTTTATTTTCCATGTAGAAAAACTAAGATGTGTAGTTGAAATTGCACTTCTTTTCCTTAAATTAAGGTATCTCGGGCATAAAACATGTAGTTAAAACTATATGAAATTTCACTGGTCTCCCCCACTTCAGATCAAACTGGACTGTATTTGGCCCACGCTGTAAAATTAGTTTGTTACTTCAAAGGCGCATGGACATCTGCTCAGGTTTAAGTTCCAGCAACACTTGTACTACAAAGAACTACTTTAATACTTCTTAATAAGAGTTACTGGACCTTCAACCAATTCAGAATCCTTTAAAACATAACCATAATGATTGACACCTGATTATTATCAGGATCAGCGTAGTAAAAATTATTGTATATATTGTATATTGAGTACAATTCAAATATATTACTGTAAGAAAAATGTTCTTTCTTCAGTTTAAATCAATTTTGTTTATATAGTGCAAAATCCCTTCAAGGCATTATATACTTTATATTCAAAGGCATAGACCCCTACAATAATACAATCAAACGAACCCCTTTGAAGCCAAGCAGTTGACAACAATGAGGAGGAAAAACACTCTTTTTATACAGAAAGAAGCCTCCAGTAGAACCAGGTTCTGGGAGGGGCAGCCATCTGCCCACACCATTTGGGGTTCAGGGGAAAAGGAAAAGAAATGGGAGATCTTGTCTCCACTGTGCGATAACAATAAAGGCTAAAAAGTCGCAACAAAAAGGAATAACGTTAATGCATGATGAAAGTTGCAACACTTACCGAGATGATGATTGTTGGGTTCCCATCTTCATCCCTGATTCGGCGCTGCCTGAACACCGGTGGGATCACAGCGGGCTCAGAGATCGACTTGTCACCCAGTATCAAACCCAGGCTGTCTTCTTCTGTTGTACCATCCTCTGCATTAGTTGCAGGCATGGCTACGGTGACTGAGTGGCTGCTCAGCTCAGTGAAAAGCAGCAGAGTTAAGAAGACAGAGTAGACAGAGATCATGGTATCTACAATGTTTATTTCTTAAGACTTTCGCCAGTTGAGCCTTGCCTTAACAACTGGTATGATTGGACTTTAAGCTGCTTTATATATTGAGGGAGAGAGCATTTTGCTGCCAGCTCACAATTGTTTAATGTACAAAATCATCATCATGTCTCCCACAGGGACACATCAACGTATAAGATCAAAGGTCACAGGAGATGTGGTATAAGTCCATTAATAGGGAAGCAAAAGGTGACATACTTCATTTAGTACATTTAAAGATTTGGCGAATTAAGGTTATTAAAGATGGGGAAACATGGTGTGCTATAATTTTAACCACATTAAAGAACTCGGGGAAAGAAGGCTCATAGAGGGTCAAAGGGCAGGAACTGATTCAAATCTGTCCCTTCAAAATCCACATGTTGAAATTAACCCAGCAGGTGATAAGATGGAGACTTGCTGCAGTAAGAAAGACAACTCACACAGGGAGTCTTTCAGAGGTATCAGTGACTTAACAAGATCCCCATCAACAAGGTGCTGTCGCCTCCAGACTCAGGTAAAAAGGCACCTACTTAGATTATTTGTCTGGTATCACCAATCACTATTATACCTTCTTGCCAAGACTTTGAATAGAAGAAGTCTGTTAGTTGAACTTGGTTCAAAGACGGAAAATAGGCTGAAATGGCTAGCATATTCTGTTTGATGAAAACAAAAGTCATGTCAGTTTATCTAAAAGTCACAAATTTAACAATATATCTCTTTTGTAAATTCTGGAGGAGGGGTTCATCTTATTTATAAGGAGACTAAACCCACAGGTTGCTTGTGCAAGCTCTTATTACAAGTTTTATTTAAAGTTATGTTTTTGTGGCCTCGTTAGCTGGTGCGAGTACAGTGTGTTCTGATGTGGTCACTTTTACATGGTTTTGAGCCAGGTTGGTCATTTTATCTTACAATTTAAAAGGAGAACATTTTTAGGCAAACCACATAGTTTATGTTCCTTAATCTAACCAAAAAAGTCCAATTAAATGGCAAGTGAAAGTTTATCTTAAAAGAGGTTGAGCTCAAGCCTCCTAGTTAACCTGGGTTAGGGTTAGCATTCTTCTTCTGTTGCCTCTATATCACCAGCCAAGTGAAAGCAATTCTCTTTGTTGTTTAAAGAATGTTTATATTGGTTGTTTTGAAGCTATATTAAAAAAAACAAACCCACCCCAATCTGATTGTTTTGCTTGAAGACGGGTTTTTTAATCAATGCATTTCCAGTAGTTCTGGGAATCGGGAGTACACCTCTTAAATCAAGATTGCAAGTGCCTCAAGAACTATTTGCTGGGTTTCCATGTAATCTTGTGCAGGCATGTGGCTTCTGGAAAACTGATTCTTCTGATTTCGGTGACATTTGACAGAGCAAGCATGCAACCAGCTCTCTGCGACCGTGGCTCAGGGGGTTGGGAAGCGTATCTGTAACTGGAAGGTCGCCGGTTCAATCTCCGGGCTCTCTGTCCTGGTCGTTGTGTCCTTGGGCAAGACACTTCACCTACCGCCTACTGGTGTTGGCCAGAGGGGCCGATGGCGCGATATGGCAGCCTCGCTTCTGTCAGTCTGCCCCAGGGCGGCTGTGGCTACAACCGTAGCTTGCCTCCACCAGTGTGTGAATGCGAGAGTAAATGAATAGTGGCATTGTAAAGCGCTATATAAATCCAATCCATTATTATTATTGTAGAAGTCACTAAAGGGGTCCTTTCACACCTTATTGTTTACTTGTTGCCTTCAAGGTTTCCAGTTGATGCAAACCAAAATTACAGATGTGAGGCACCCCTACGAACAAAGACCTTAACCTTGGTCCAACAAAAAATGGTGGTTGTGGTATAAAATATGGTGTTCAGAAGGTTTTGATGTTCACACAAATCAGAGAAAGTTAAAATAGTTAAAGTAGTCTGTGGTTTGAAAATGTTGTCATGGTCCTGTACTGTTCAGGGGATTTTCCCCATGCTTTTTACTGACTTAGCTCTTTAGGTAAAGGATGGGTTTAACCTGTAGATGGAGTCTCCTGTTCGTGCCCATTCCTTGACCTGTTCCTCATCTCCTATCTTGAACTTAAAGACCAACTAAAACATCCGATCTCTGCCATATTTTTGTCAACAGTAGCGCAGCATTCAGGCTTCTCTATGGCTCCTGTAATTTCCAAAGTTCCCCCCTGTGCTAACGTCTTTGATATCTTGTTCCGTAGTTGCCCCTGAAAAGCTGAAGAGTTCCCTTTCTGCCTGTATCACTTACCTCTTTCTTTCATGCTGATCTGGCTCATTTGGAAAGTCTTAGTTAAGTACTCACCTCTCAAACCCACCTGCTCGTCCATCCTCCAGTCGTTCCACCCTGTTGCTCTCACTTTGGACTCTTGAAGTAAAAACTCACTCTTCCAAAGTCATAAAAATCATTAACTGTTGTGTTTTGGGTCATGCTTTATAATCCGCCAGTTACTGTTGCCTATAAAGATCATGGTACATGTAAATAGTCCATCCATCCATCCATTTTCTTTACCTTATCTGTACTGTAGTGACAGCTGGCTAAGTAGTGTCCTTTTGACAAACAACATTTTCCAGTCTTCTGGTAGTTCCCAAAGGAAATCCCAGACTTTTTTAAGATATATAACTCCATGGAGTTCTGTGTCTGCCCTGGATGTCCCCCTATGTGGGTGAAACAACTCAACCTATTTTAATTAATGCTAGGTTTTCTCCAGGGTAAAAAAGGAGCCAAGGTATTAAAATACATTCCTACAATATGATAAAAAGTAAGCCGAATGATAAAGAAAGAACAGTGCTATACAAAAGGCCAAGAAAAGGAATCCTTTGCTTCACTTGTTGCCGTTCATTCAAACGCCAATCCGGTCGTTAAGTCTGACGTCACTAGCCGTGTCTGGGCCTAAACTCCGCTGCAGGTCCATATATCAAACGATCACTATGGCATTACTGAGAGTTGAAACACTGTCTAAAGTCTTTCATCTTTAATAAAATGATCAGCATTCTGCTCTACCAGGTGTAACAATTGTGTTTAACATCCAGGCATCCATGAAAACGGAATTTATGACATTTAACGGAGTTAGAAGTTAGCAGGAAGTTAGCTCGCTAGCTTCTATCGAAATACAATATAGCATGTCCTGACTGCGGGGTTTTAGAAACAAATTAAAACAGCTCTGTTATCACTTCCAACATAAATGAAGACAGAAAACTAAACAGCAGTGACGTTTGTAGGGTTACTGAAGTTGGGCTAGCTGGTATATAATGATGTGCTACGTGACCGCTAGCGACACAGCTATGTTAGCATAATATAAACAAGCTAACTTTTTTTCCACTCGATAAAAGTTAACGTGAGTGTTCTCGGTGGTCAGGAACAAATGTAATCGCATGGCAGGATGCTGTAAAAGGACCAAACTTCAGCCAGGAGAACAACTGAGATAATCCATCCACAATACGAGGTTAGTCATTCATATACTGCTGCATGGGCTGGGCTGTAGTTACATCCTAAGGTTTTAAATACTGAGCTTAAATAAATGATTAGCGGTAATAAAAGCCGAGGGAGGTCAACAGTGATCACTGACTGTTTTAGGAGCTTTTTGAGATTAAATAGAAGAAAATACAAAACATTAAACATGTTAACAACACAAAGGCCATATTAAACACAGGCTACTTTAGGCCCGGAAGTAGGATTCATCATGTCATCACTTAACGACCGGATATAAGGCAAGTGGCCAAATTGACAAAACGCTGATGTCATACTTTAAGGTGTAAATAGGTCATTTGTGAGAATGAAAACAGCTGGGTTAGCTGTTTTCACTCTTTATGCTAAGCTAAGCTAACCAGCTGCTGGCGGTAGCTTTGTATTTACCATACTAATCAGAGTGGTGTCAGGTGTTAGTGGGGTCTTCTCATCTAACTCTCATCAAGAACGCAAATAAGCGACCTGTCAAACTTTTTGTTTAAAGGAGAATTTGATCTGCAATAGCCCTGTGATCAAGCCTCCAGGCCGTTTGATCACGAGCTCTCACACCAAGGTGCTGACCATCAGCTGACAATAAAGGCGGAGGCAAGCAAAAATGTTGACATAACGCCTGGTAGGCTTCTTCTCAGCTCAAAGGGCTTACCTTATTAATATCACAGGAGCCGTGGAGCAGGGAATGGAGAACCAGGACATGAATAATAGCGATTGAACTCAGCTGAAGTGATTTTACTTGGAGCGGTCAGCCTTTATTTTGTAAGTATTATTGTTGGAGGGCGAGGACTTCTACTGAAGGACTGAACTTGTCCACAGGGGCACGGCCGTTCCAGCAGAAGCACAACTGAACTTGTGAGCTTCGTGCTCTGTTGTTGTAACCTTTCCCGCTCTTTCTTTCTGATAATGTATCCCTCCCTTTTCCCATATTTATTCTTATAGAGGGTGCATTCATGGACAGTGGATGGACTGGGAATTCAAAGCAAGTCCACCTGATTCATGAGCCTCTGGGCTCTGTCAGCTCCCCTGGCACTTGCCGAGAGGAATCAACGAACTCTGAGCTGTGGTGAAGGTCTCTCTATCTGGTAACTGCGTTTTTCACCCAGTCCGAATTTCTAAGAAATCATTACCATAATTCTGTAACAAAGAACATTAGTAGAAAAGCCAAGAGTCAAATAATCTTATGAAGACCAGATGTGATTCAGTGGGTATCCATGAACATTATTTACTAAATCTTTATGTTTCCACAACACCGCTTGTCAAATCTTCAACTCATGCCAACAAAGTTTATTCAACTACTGACTGCAGTTGGTCTTGTTTGTATGCGCTTGTAATTGCATCCAGATCTGATTCGGTCTGTGCGTCTTTTAAATTTTGAGCTCGGTTAAGCTGCAGAGTGTTTTTATCAACGGCTTTGTCAGCTGCTTGCATCACCTGTCAGTTGCTGGTGCTGTATTTCAATCACACCACCTACATCTTTGTGCGTAAACGAGACCTCATAATAAGACTGGGCTCTATGACATCAGTAGCAGCATTGTTTAATAGTCCTTCAGGGTACAGCATGTTATTTCCTCGTCCTGTATTAACACGCTGCCTTTCATCACCGACACTCATCTTCTAATGAAAAACAAAAAAGAAAGTAAAAGGCAAACACTGTTGCAGTGCAGGGGAAGCTCTGGTTCCAAGGAAATGTGATGCTTCGTCCAGGATGCTTCACATCTATGTGTGTGTCTTGAGCTGTGCCAGAGGCCGGCGTGCTGCATTCAGCAGAGATGCGGGTGCAGAAGAGGGGGGATCGCATTTTGGGCAGGATTTTTTTTTTTTTTTGCCCAGAGAACAGACCATGGTTTCCTGGAACAATGCAGCTGATGAGAGCCTCTCCAAGGAAAATAAGGCTCTGACATCATGGGTTCTTAAAGCACACAGCTGAGCCAACACTCTCCTGCTATAATCAAGTCTCAGTGAATTTCCACTGTTGACTGAAATTGAGAGAAAGAGAATCTCCAATTCTGAAGCTTTACATGGTTTTTTTGAATACATTCTTTAATCTAGCTGCTAATATTCTTGAGTTAGCACCGTGCTCTTGCACTTTGCACTGCATTTGGCTTGCAGTAGCAATCAAATTACACACAGGGCTACTTGTAAATTTCTCATAGTAAACTCATCATTTTCCAAGACTGGATTTTTACCTCCAAAATGTAAAAACATTTAAGATTAAAGACAAAAAATGCTGACAACAGCAAGGAGCAAAAGTTAGAACTCGGTGAAGTGAAATCCTGGGTGTCCTTTTGGAAAAAAATGGATGGTGGGAGACTGATGAGGCCTTACAACTTCTTTTTCTTTTCTTTTTTGTAAAACAACCAGCAGAATAAGTAGTAAAATTGGTGAGGGTAGTAAAACAGACCACAAGGTCATTCAAAAGACAATTGTGTGCTTAAGATGAGGAGTTGAAGAGTGTGGAGAGATTGTGTTTCAGAGCCCAGTCCAAAATCTGTGTCCTCAGATGCACTGGATCCCGAGTGCACGTAGATCAATGGGAAGAGATTGTTCTTTCCACAACCATCCTGGTTCCTGAGGTTATTCAAACATGTTTGTGTGTTGCACTCTTTTGACTCACCATGTAATGCAAAATTAGCCCATATAAGAGTATAAAATGAGCATTTTAAAGACATCCTAACCTTGATATTCACTCCGATAACTGGCTTTCTTTCTCTCCACTGCACACGATCTCTCCAATTTATTTGAACTCTAAATCTTGCAAGCTTGCAACCTGCAATTGTCCCATTAGGGTAAGATAATTGATTCAGTATTAGTCATGGAGAGGGATGAAATAACATCCAGGATGGTCAGGATGACCGGGACCTTGCCAGCGTTCCTGCTGTTTCACATTTTGATCTCCGCTGTCTGCTGAGCGTCAGCCAGAGAGTCAGTTTATCAGGGTTTTATTGTTGCCCCATATACATCAGTTCTTTAAAAAAAAAAAAAAAAATTTAAGTGCTGACAACGAGCAGAGCTCAGCGCTGTCACTGTTAGCATCCCCCAATAGAGCTGAGACATGCAGGAAGCGCCACGCCCCTTCTCTGTTTGCTTTGGCAGATCCTGCTGCCTCTTAGGAAGTATCACTTTGTCATTTAGCCCAACCAGATTCATGTGCATGGTGCACAAAGCCTCAGCTTGAGTTATGGCTTTATCCATGACCAAAATGTCTTTAAAGATTTAAGAGGGACCAACTTCTACTTTGTAATTATCTGCTGTTTATGTGTCTGACTCCACTGGGTTCCTAATAAAAGCCATATAGATGCTACCAGTGTGATGTTATGTGGCAGGGAGAGTAATGTCTTTACAGGGTTATGTTTCCCCAGAGATTTTTATAAGTAAATACACATGCAGTATGAAAGAACGCTCCAGCCATTTCTGTGATGTTGACAAGTGGTTTATTCAGCAGGAATGGTGAACAGTTTGTCAGTATTTATTTATTTTTTTGTCTACAGAAGGCAATCAAGCACCATGAATAACAGCGCTCCAATCAGACAGTTGTTTTGGACAGTGACCTTCAGGAAATTGTATCATCTCGTATAACACCTCATATAATCATTAATGACTCACACGCTCCCATGATCCAGGCTTTATTGATCATTGCATACCACTGACAAACTGGAATGTTTCATTCATTGTGTGAAGATGGTTGCTGCAGCTTCTGTTTTTTAATGCACAAACTGTATTTCAGGTACCAGAAACATAGTGTGACGGGTGTACTGTTGTTGTAGTGAAATTGAGACAGTGATACCATCATTTGATATTTAATGAACAGCTCATTGGTTTCATTCATGATACAATAATGGTGAGTGAGGCTTCACTTTAATCAAAAAGTCTTTGGTTTATACCATTTATCTGAAGATCTGGGAGGACCAGAGCTGTTCTCCAGCCAGCTTCCTATTTCATTTCTGCTGCCAAGTTGACTAATAAGACAGTTTGCTTAGAATAAACACTAAAGAATATAGCAAATCCACATTATACAACCTTTTTAGAAACAAAAACACACTTTTAAATTAATCTGTGAAAATAAGTTTTAATTGAGAATTGATAACGAATGTTTTGGACAAGATAAATTAAACTCCTGGGTTACTCTTAAAGCCAGACAATGCAATCTTAGTTCAGTTCTCAACATGGGCTAATTTAATTTTTAACTGTAGCTTAAATAGGAAGCCAGGTTCAGTAGCCCGTTAAGCTGGGCTTACACTGTGCGATTTTTGGCCCATTTTGAGCCGATTTTTGAGTCGTGCGCCCGTTTTGGTGATCGGCCCAATTTTGGCCTTTATCGTCCGTCGTGGATCATGTAGTATACGTTGGGTAACGAGAAGCGATTAACACCTCACGACCAGCTCCCGATCATCAATCGCTTGGTCGTGAGAATTTCAAACCGGTTTGAAATCCTCCCGACCGTCGTGAGGGTGTCACCGCAGCCGCTCACACTGCGCACACGCAAACACATAAATGTCGGTGAAAAAGACGGAGTAGCATGGCAGTGCAGCGTGTGAGCTGAACACAAGCGATGGAGGCACTTGTAGAACTTTGGAAAGCTCATCCGAGCCTTTTTGATGTGGCCTCACAAAATTATCACGACCACAACAACCGTGAAAATAGTTGGCTCTACACTGCTGCTCAATCACAGCTGATCAATGTTTTTCATTAGCAATTTAGCTAAGTTGATGGTGGTGGTGTATGTCTGTGTGAGTGAAAGACAGAGAGAGAGCGAGCGACAGAATTTCTGTTATAACTTTCATTTTATGGACGCACAGTGTGAGCACTCAGGTCGC
The DNA here is from genome assembly GCF_018398535.1 of Haplochromis burtoni. Lineage (NCBI taxonomy): Eukaryota > Metazoa > Chordata > Actinopteri > Cichliformes > Cichlidae > Haplochromis > Haplochromis burtoni. Next base: position 834,630 of record NW_024582545.1, read on the forward strand.
ATCACAGCATCGGGCCGTATATTGTGAGACCCTGCATCGTAACCGACGAACTTCTAGCCTCTTCGAGTCAATCGTGCAGTTTGAGCAGGAGCTGAATAACGCGACTGAAAAAAATCGCACAACGTAAGCCCAGTTTAGCTTAGCGATGTTAGCTAGGAACAGGGAACAGCTTCCTTGGCTCTGCCCAGAGGGTTTTATTTATTTATTTTTTAAAGCTCCTCTAAAGCTCAGAATCTTGTTTATCTAATCTTTAAAAATTGAGGTGAAATAACACACAGGATTCACTTCCTGTGTTAATCTGTGAGCTTTAGGATTGCTAGTGGGCGGATTACATTGAGTACACGTAGTCAGCAAGCTAAGCTAACTGGCTAAATAAAAAATGTAGAGAAGTAATAATTCAGCCCTACATTTATTTTGTGGGAAGATCACTTCTTTTCTGTCATGACTGCTAGCACCAACAGACTAAATAATGGAGAAGTGTGTTAAAGGCAATTAGCCAGGAGTGGGAACGGGAAGAATGGGAAAACTGCAATTATGGCTGTATTTTTCTAAGCTCTGCTGAACCACTGTGTTAAAGTTATAAAGTTAATATATCTGCAAATGGCTTTGCTAGTTTTCTAATAGCTAAAAAAAAACAAAACAAAAAAAAAAAACAAAGATAAAAATAATCCTCTGGGGTTTTTAAAAGAATCTGGAGTTTTGAGATAGCAGCAGGAATTTTATTAACATTTCAAGTACAACTTGTGATTGTTTCCCCATGCTAATGGAGTAGTTTTCAGAAGAGCTCACAATCTCTGTGAAGCAGCTCTTTAATTTTAGTTAAATAGAATAAAATATTGAACTTTATGCCATTATATTCCATGTTGACAGGCACAGGTCCGACTCAAAGATATTTTTTTTCAATGACCCTAATCCTTCACTGTATGTCATACACATTTTAGTCTTATCTGCTGAAGCCAGTGAAGCTGTATCTGGATAAATCTGCAGGTGTAAGTTATTATCAGAAAAAAAAAATTAAAATATACTAAGGCAGACATGTTGGCTTACAATTTTTAGATGATGTGGTTTGTTGGTATTTGAACTGTGATTTTCAAAATGCTGGAAAACTTTAAATGTTGTCAGTTACTTTGGAACCGACTCTGAGTAATAGTTAATTAAATCTATAAATAATAATTACATTGGCTAACCAACACTCATAGGCATAGGCAACCAGATGCCAAAGCAGAAGAGGTTTAAACCTGCATGCTACCAGAGGGTGACTCCTGCAGATTCAAAATTACTTTCTGTCCTATATAAATTTGTGTGGTTTCAAAGTTCATCTTTTCTGGTTTCAAATCATCAAGAATGGTAAAAAAAAAAAAAAAAAAGAAAGAAAGAAAGAAAGAAAGAAAGAAAGAAAAGGGGGAAAAAAAGGAATAAATAAATCAGCTCAAGACCTCAACAGGATTTCTCAAACTAGTGGCTGACTTCACAGTGCCCATCTTATATACTGTCAATGTACTCAGGTTTGGGTGAGTCCTTAGTTGTGAGCCCAGTAAGACTGAGGACCATATAATCAATAAAAATGTTATTAGGTAAGAGCGTGTCAACTAAACTATCGACCAGTCAACTCTGAGTCCACAGCCCTACTTTCGTAGGGTTCGTCACCCCGTCTCTACGAGAGTAGCAACGACCTCTTTTTATTTATGTCATTAAATTAAAGATCCAGATTCTAAATATGTTACTGAAATGGGTACATTTGGGATTTTTGTTGGATGTATGCTGATTGTCTACTGTTTGACAAAGGTTGCATTGTCTTGTTTTAAGTAATTTCAATAGCTGGTACTTTGACTTCCAGTTAGGTGAATTATCACCAACACACACATCTGGACAGACAAAAGTACACGATGACTTTTTACAATCTTAATACAATTGGAAGAATCATTGTTCACAGTTCTTTTGTCAAGTTATTTGGCATAAGGGATCTATATTGAGAAAATAATTTAAAACAGTAGAAAAAATAGCATTTTGCCTTCTTGGGAACACAACATGGTATATTCATTTCCTTTTTTTTTTTTTTAAATTCTTCATGCATTCACAGATTTCACACAGATACATTTACTCGCTTAGACTACTACCTTATTGAAACAGCTTACAAATAAAAACACTATTAAAATGGTGGCCACAAGGCTGTGCAAAAGGGAAGACCTCCAATGTAAGCCCTGCCATCAGTCTCTTAGCCATCTCTTGCAAGTAACAAACTACAAAATAGCACCATTATACAGTGGATAGGATTCTTAATACAGTTTTGTTATATGAAACCATCATGTACAATGAATGATAGTAATGCATAGGTTAACATAATGGGAATACTGTTTGATTATACACAGGCAGAGGAGACAGAGCCAGAGATGAGTCGTCTTGGGCAATTATTATTTTTTCTTATCGTTTTTTTTTTTTTTTTTTGTTTTTTTTTTTTTTTTTTTTTTTTTTTGGAGGCTTAAACAAACAGCCGTTTTTGTTAGTCCTCATGCAAGGACTTCTCAGAACTGGCTTTTCATCAAAGTTGGTGTATGTCTGCATGACCTTTGCTTGTAGTTGCATAACTCTAATTTACCTTGTGAGTGCTTTTGTATGTGTATTTGTATTCTGATATGCGAACATCACATCACCAGAAAGATTTGTCCTTGTGGTTTTGCCAACGTTCACCAAATATGCGTGTTTCTTGGGTGCACTCTGCAATGAATGCAGTGGAGGTTTATTCTACTCTTGCCATCAGATAAAGTTGCAAAATTCTCAGCCTTCCTAAGCTAATAAAATATCCAGGTCAAGATCAATCACTTAAATTCATACGTGTGAAGGCTCTGCTTTTTTTTTTAGAGCACTTGCTTTGACTAAACTTTCATAACATCGTGTTTACCCTTGAACACGGGTTGTGAGTGGAAACCTGTGTTCAAGGTTAAACACAGGTTTCCACTCAAACGGAAATGTTGACTGAACTGTTGTCAAAAATCAAATTTGGCTGGGGTGTTGACACGTGAAAGGATGCAGACGACAAACATTTTGCCTGATTGTCATTATTTGACTTTTTCCGCTTCAGTTTGCCAAATGCACTTTGACTTCACCGAAGGACACGCTTCTGAGGGCCAAACGAGAACTCAGTTTTAGCTTCTGGTTAATTTGTTTTTCTGTTTTGGAAAATGTGAAAAATCCCAGTCTTGTTTTTGTAGTACCTTCTGTACTACCTACTTTCTTTAAAATCCCCTCTAATAGTGCTTGAGCTCTTTTTATAATGTTTGGATTGTAGACTCAGTCCTCAGGTTTTGAACACTTCCTGGGGCTTAAGAGAGATTTGGACTGATCTCAAACCTTCCAGCGACTCCTCGTAGTAAGGTTTAGACTTAGGCTCAAGTTAAAATACCTACAACAATGTTCAAACTCTGATGAACCACCTGGTCTTTGTCCTTAAAGCAAACCTTTTTTATTTATTTTTTTACATAATAAAAATATCCACAGTAATGGATGGTGCATAAAAACAAACTCTGAAGGTAATATATCAGCTTTGAACTGGGGTACTAACTGTTAAATGTGACCGAGCCACAGTCATGCTGCTCTCTGATTGGCTGAGGCCCAGATACGTTCCCATCTTTCCTGGAGCCTGGGGAGGCTGCAGCTCCCACATGGAGGTATAATAAGCTCTTGTTCGTGTCTTAGCAGCTAAACTAGTCTGTTACATTGCATTAACAAAGAATTCCTCCCAGTATGGAATGGTGCAGTGTATAAAATAATCACAACTTTCCACATCAGACCCTTACACACCACCTAGCTCTCTGTTTTCAATCATTTTGAAGAGCTTTTCAGGTCATTATTAGCATCTTCTTTCTTTTGTTTTACAGTGAACCATTCCACAGGGGTACCAGGTAAGGCCACTCCCTTCTCTCCTCCCAAGTTGCTGGGCATTTGTCCATTTGCTCCTTCCCTACATTCTGTAATTCCTGCCCCCCGAACTTCCTCGACTTGAGTTTTTCTGGTGGACTTCCTGCAACAAAAAAGAAACACATTTTTTTTAATTTTTTTTTTAGATGTACAGCAGAGATATAGAAGACAAATTTTTCATTTTTTATTTCTGGTAACTTCAAATAGGAATCAATTTTAGTACCTAACTTCCAAATCCCAAAAAGTTGATTTCATTCATCTGTACATTACACTTTCAGTGGTAGAAAGGTTTTGTTAATGATCCAAGTGTCCTTTTCAGTCCACAATGAACCGAATCAACGTTCTGGTATGATGGAACATGCATCAAAACATTCCAACATCCAAATGTTGGTCTAAAAGTGTCTAAGGTCAGTCATATGCCATAAGGATTCTTACACTGGTTAGGGTAACACTAGAGCAGATGGGGTATCCTGGTCTTGTATTCAAGCAACTGACAGTAAGGGGAAATCAGGGGAAAATTGCCTTGGACTGTGCTCTGGAAGAGTCCAGAATCTAGTAATAGTAAAAGCCCTTAAAATTACCTGACCTGACTGCTGATCACTTTCTTCACTCTCAGTGTTTAAATAACTTCTTCTTCCACTAACATCTGCACATCCTAGCCTCTAAACAGGGTTTTTATGTGCCTGAGCCATGCAAGACCTAAGTAAGGGAAAGTACATAAGTACATAGGGAAGTACATAAGTAGTTCTGCCTGTACTTATTACAGTACTTATTCTAGTAGATTCTAGGAGTAGTTATCTACTTAGTTCTTAACTCCTTACCTCCCTGCCAAGGAGGTCTGCATATTTTAAATCAACGATATGTTCTTTATATAATTGATTTTTGGACTCTAAATGAATTCAAACAAATGCAGCTCACTGAATTTTTCTTCAACATCCTTCCCTCTACAATGCTTGATTTTACACTCTGCCTCTTCTGAGTGTGGTTATTCTGATCAGATGTGGGCACTCGGATTTCAAATGCATTCAGTCAGAAAACATGCTATATTCGGACAGAGTATGATCTCAACCTTCGAACAGATCTAAAATTGTTCACCACCAACTGCCAGTGATGTACGAACAGCTGCAAACATAAAATCACTAAACGTGATATGTGTGCTTTGGCTCCTTCCCTTGCATGTTGTATTGTAAGCTATCTGAATTTTAGGACATAATGTACAGTAGCAGAGTGGAGATTGTGCCTGGGGAGTGCCACTGCAGGTCTACCACAAAAACCACTTAGTTTCTTCTTCCGATTCTAATGGTGTTCTTTTTTTGAGAAAAGAGTAAAAAGCACATGGTTGAATTTTAAAATGCTCACACTATGACACCGAATCCATATTTAGAAATTACACGTTCTTTAGTTGCCCCCTGATGTTCTAGAACTAGGATTTATATAAAGTTTTCATTTCTTGTAAAAAGATTGCCCTGCTTTTGAAACTCTTACGTCATTGGCGAGATTGCGTGTTTGATAAAGCTTAGATGACAAAAGGACAATGAAACATGAGATCATTTTGCATGCATACCTTGAAGGATGAACTATGTCCAGGTGAAGGTCTCTGTGGAAGAAAAAATAGGTCACTTTAGTTTCTGCTAATTAAGCTATATTACCTTAATTAATCAGGATATTATGCACATATGTTCTGAGTATGTAACAAAATGTAAATTCAATCCAATCAACAATTTTTAAAATTTATCTGTTTTGATGCTTTGCTCACCTTCTTGTTTTTTGTCTTGTCTGGCTGAGGCGCTGTCCTACGCTCTGTCCCCTTGTTCGCTCTGCTACTAACCTTGGGTGTTCTTGGCATGTCTGTGTGCCGCTGTGAACGCACAGAGCGAGAAATCTTGGGAGTCTTGACAGGTGCACAGTACATCTCAAGGCGCTGCAGCTCACAGCTTTGGAAGCAGCACTCATCCACGATGCCACGTGACCGCCTTGCACTGGGGCCATAGCCTGTTGGTTTATCTGTTTGAGAAGAACGGCAGCAGGTTTTAGACAATGGAGAGACAGAACCAGTTCCATTGCTTAGTTCTAATTTTCTACCCAACAAAATTGGTGGCTAGTGCGCTGAAATAAAGGACTCATTGATCCAAACTTTACTACTTCAGAAAGAAATCTGCACTTGTTTACACGAGCTGGTATAAAAAGGCTAGGTAGCAATATTTTGGCTCTTGACTGGACTTGAAGAAAAACCATAGATTTGTTTAATGATTTCATATGACTGGATATATTCTAAAAGTATATTTATATAAAAAGTCAGCCAGAGACAACATTTTAAATCGGTTAACAAAACTATTGCTAGCTTAATTTGCTATCATCCTATAGGAAAAAAAAATCTGTTAATGGTAAATGTCCGTTCAGCCAGTAAAATCAGTGTTGTCTGCATTTGTTTACCTGCTTCTAAATTAAGGGAACTTTGATTTGAAATTTAGTCCATAATTTAAGTGGTAAATTTGTCCTCATGCTTATGGCCAGTACAGGTTTAGCTGAACCAGCCAAACTCAACAACAAAAATATTGATGTTAGCTAGGAAGCAAAAAGGAACAATGTTGTTTCATGATTTCCATGCTTTCTACATATAATTGCATATATTTTTTAATTTGTACAAATATAAAGCATAGGCCAGAAAAGACACTTTACATGTGTACAGCTGACAAAACATTTTTATATTAGCCAACAAAATCCGTGCCTTTGTCTATTTTTTCCCAAAATACCCATTGATTTAAAGTTTACTACGCATTTTCAGTTGAAATTGTCACTTTTGAGTCTTTAAATTATGACATTATTATTTTCCCTTTCCTATGCTTCTTATTTTTTTAATAGAATTAATCAAAGACATTCTGGCGATGGCTGGACGCCGACGCCACGCTCGTAATAAAGCTGTGATAACAGCCGTACGGTCTCAGTGACACTGATTTCTTACATGTAAAATTTACAACATATCACATTGCACACTGTGGACTCATTTTGGCAGCTGCATCAATGTAAAAAAAAAAAAAAAATTTAAAAAGGAGGGAAAGGGGTGGGGGAAGGGGGGCAGTCACCCAAATGGTGAGAATATCCTGCTCAGCCATTTTGGCCCAGGTGTCTTTTACATAGTCCAGCGAGGCCAAGCCACAAGTCCCCTGGGCCCGATCCACCTGCAGAAACATCCAGGCAGGCTTTTAGGACCACACCACCATTGGCTATGTCCCACTGTTCATTCACATTTTTATTTGGCAGAAGCACCCTGGAGGCTCGTTCAAATAACACAGATTTTGAGGATGGAGACATGATGCATGCTCACTGCATGAAGTAAAGAAGCAAAGCCAGCTAGCAAAGGTGTTTTGGGTATTTTGCTTTTTGGGGGAGGTTTTTGAGTCCAAATAATACATCTCAGGGCGTGACAGATTTTTGACTCAATGATCACATTTAGTTACAGTGACGCCAGTACTCACTTCCTCTTTTAACTCCCTAACCCCCCAGAACCCACCCTCTTTGGTGGCTTTTAGAAAAACCCAGACTTCCCATTTACAATTCCCTGCTCACCTTGAACAATATAGTCCTGATGGGCTTTTCCCTGTTACCAAATGAAATAATAATAATTTAATATGGCATTTACAAGGAGGAAATGCCTTTCCCTCTCAGAGTTAATAGCTCTTGGCTCAGAAGACTGCCAGTGCTGACAAAGTGCATTAACTTCTGCTCTCTGTCTGCCTTGTCCTGACAACGTTATTTTGAACAGAGAGCAGCTTTCATTCAGAAACAGAAGCATCTTTCTCCTCAGACCCCCAGACACAAAGCAGAGTGGAGGCTAACAGAGGTGTGAATGAAGAGGAGGAGATGGGGGGTGATAGGGAGGCTTTCATGTTGCTCATCAGGTAGCTGGATGCTAAAAATACCTTGTGCACCTGCATTATTTAGGAAACAGAAGAACTGGATTTACCCAGATCTCAGACTTCTAAACTAGATGTGTGCAAACTAGAAAACTGAAATATTTAAATGGCTGAAAAAAAATCTTGATTTGGATATTTAAACTATTTATTATATACAGTTCAAACGATTGTATTCATTTTGTTTTTCTAAGAAATTCTTTCAGTGCTTGTCCCACTGAGTAACAGTTGGCTGTTCTATTAACACCTGACGTGAAGACATTTAAAATGAGAAAATTGCGACACTGAGCCCTGGCTGGTGATTATATAATGGTTTCTGAAAGCCAAAAGAGGGGCTGTGCTTCAATGCCTGGCCTGTTTTTCAATCCCCCCACCCCCACCCCCCCCAATAAAGCCTTACAAATTAACATCCGCTATTATTCTGAAAATAGTTTGCCACCCTGCTGCACAAACAGCTGGAAGGGACAGGGTAATCAGCTGGTGCCGGTTGTAACATGTAGGATAATCAGCTCAGGCAGGTTAGGGGAAAACACGCATATAATAATCAGGTCTAAAAGCTTTGGATAACTGCTGTAATCCCCCATCAACAAAGAATTGTTTTCTGTGACTGTTAAATAAGGGTAAATAAAGAAGATGCAAAAAAGGTTTTGCCGATTTTGCAAAAGTCAGTCTGAAGGAAAACTTAAAGAAAGAACGTTTCTTTTGATTATTAAATACCAACTGTCTTTAGGAAGGACCTTTAACGACTTACTTCTTTGCAGATGATGCCAGCCTGTACAAATATTTCTAACCAGAGCAGCACATACCGTACTTGGTGGTGAATTCGAGAAAATAAAGAGAAAAAAGCCAGAGGTTTATTTAGGAGGGCCTGATACACTGGATAGCCATGCATGTCGCACAACCGGTGAGTCAAGGAACCACAACTTACACACACATCTCTGAGAAACCCTGGACATTGAAAAAGCTATTCTTTTCAGAAGTTTTATGAACATTTTGATGTGTTCTGAGGTATTTTCCTTTGTCCATAAGTGTGTTAACTTTGGAATAAGTTCTACCGGTTGTAAACTGAAAACAACCACAGTCTTTGTCCACTACGAATTAGCCACTTAGACATTTACAGAACCTTCTTTTAAGTGCTTTTTAAAGGCCAAATCATAACTTTTGTCTCATTGTATCACTGATATGCACATTAGCACTCAACCCAAAATCTGAAGTCGTGTGGACTAGCACCACTGCAGTCACACCAATTAAAAGTCAACTGAAAGCTTGTTTCACACGCCATGTGTAGTTTAGTGATGTCTTGCACAACCTTGATCTTGTTCTTGTTTTGAATTTGCACACACTGTTTTCTCTTTTTGACTTTTTCCTGTTGTTCAGCCAAACACAGCAAACTAAGCAGCTCTTCTTCCTCCATCAGGAGGTCCACACGATTTCTAGTGAGCATGTGTGGAACGCGTCTGCGTAGACTTGACCCCGGTTAAATATGTATAGAAGCACTGTTTGAAGTTTAAGTCTACAGTTGGCTGCACAAAAACCACAAATTGGTCTTTGGGGTGGAGTACTTCTTCACCTTGGATGTCACTCTGACAGCATCCTTCTTAACAGAAGCTATGCTATAGTTTTGACTAGCCACAATCTATGTTAGTTTTTCGTAAAGTCTTTCATCTGATGTCACCGCACGGTTCCCTGAAACATCTTTGGTTTGGTATTTGACAGGCTCAGCATGCATAGTGCTCATTCCTCCAAGGAACAGCACCGGAGAGAGATGGCTCGATTTCCCCATTCCAGAGTGGCACAGAAAGCATCTGAGTTTTACAGCTTGGTCATGGTCAATAAAAAGCAGTGGATTCTTGGAGCCAGTGCACTGCTCCTCCTGCGAAGTGTCAGGGAGTTTACGGCTGGGCAGGGACTAGAAAAGCTGCTTTAAGTACTAGAAACTATCCCTTTATCATTGGTACCATGTTTTACGGCTTGTGAGAATTTGAACCTTATCCAAATGCATTATGAATATTTAAAGATGGATTTTTCAGGGTATTTGTTCTTGAAAAAGTTTTGCAACAACTTTTGGAATTTACAAATGTAATGTAATTTTTTCTCATGATCGGTAGTTGGGAGACAAGTTAAGTTATCATTACATGGTTAGTGGTCATGTGTCTGCAAAGCCTCGACACTGGAAGTCTTTATCACCAGTTGGTGGCCATTAAAAAAGATTGCAGGGGAAAGAACTTTGCCTGGAAGCTGCATCCATCTTTTAGATTGTCTGCGGTTAATGCCTGTGTTTGATTATGTATTTCTTCTGCTTATCGTGGAGATAAATGTCATTATTTATTATAGCCTTGAGTATTTGAATAGTTATCGAATTTAGGAAGGCTACATTTCTGCATTACAGACAAATGTAATGTGATCACTGCTGTGCATGAGTCTTTGGTTACACCTAACAAGCGAAACCAAGCCATTTTATGAGATCTATAAAGACAAAAGAATGCCATGAAGAAGATATCTATAAATCTTACTAATGTTCCCCTGTTTTCTTTGTAGAAGGCCTGCATAATGTGAATGAATGAAAAGGTTAAGTATTTTTTAGTGTCCTCAAATCCCTCGAGTCTCAACTTCACCTAATGTACAGATTTAAATCTGGACGACGCCTGCCTGTCCTTTTCATGAGAAGCCTCTTTGTTCCAGTATTTCGCAGCGGGGGTCAGAGATGTTTAGTTTCAGGTCTTCATGGGAAATCGACACCTTTTCATAGCGATGGAGAAGACACAGGAGGGCTTTCTTCGGGCCTTGGTGCCTTCCGCTGTGTGCCCAGGTCCAGTGCAAAACTATGGCGGGAGGGGATGGTGGAGGGTGTCCTGATCATCCTGTAATCCACATAATCCCCTGCTGCTGAGGGACCAGGCCTCGCCATGCGTGAGTCTAAGTGCGTGCATGTGACGTGCTGTTTACACATTCTCCCTCTTTCTCCAGCTCAAGTGGCTCTGAATAAAACTGGCAGGGACAGACACTGAAAAGGAAGTCATATCTCATCCTCCACTCTCCTTTCCACCTTCAACTCACCTGAGCACACTGCATTTTATATTTGGTTGCCTTCTTATTGGGTATTTGTGTAGCGACGATGAGCTTTTGGCTGAAAAAAGGATGGATTATTTCATCTTCTTTGCAGACACTATGCAGAAGTCTTACAGAGTAAGATTAAATATCTCGTGCTCACTCTAAAACAGCTGAATATTTCAGCATGAACTAAAAGTGACTTAGAGCGCGGAGCTACTTAGCACTCACACTTCAGCCAAAAAACGTCCCATAACAGATCTGATTCATGGAATGAACATCCCAGTGAAATCACCCCGCAGTCCTGCCTGCTAAAGCATTACAAAGACAACTAAGGATTTTTTTAGGTCGGGCTAATAATTGGAAAAACTGACTGCAGGTTTTTTTTTCTCTGTTTCATTGACCGCAGTTTGTTTAATTACCCTTTAAAAAAATGAATTTCCACCAACTAATGTTTTCTGTCAGGGTAGGAAATCTGCAGTTGTGAAATACAAGTGTGCTTCACTTTACTGGTGGCATGGCAAAAAGCACTGTGAGCACATAAAGCCCGCTGTTGTTGCAACACTGTCTCTGCACACATTATCAATCAGAGGGCTGCCAAGTTCAACACGGCCAGACTGGAGGGGAAGAGTTCAGGGAAAGGATCACGCTTCCTTTGGCCAAGCCGTTACTCTGCCGCGTCCTATGGACGACAGAGCCCAAATGGATTCTCCAGATATTTTACTGACTAGAAGCAAAGGAAAAGGGATGACAGCAAGAATATGAGAGAGCGAGAGAAACCGAGGACGACAGCGAGAAGCATATTTTCCAAGGCACAGCACCCTGCTGCTCAAACCTCGTCATCTTTTTCAGAGAATGGATGGAGTGTTCATGAAATACGCCTCTTTTTAACAGGAAAAAGTAGCATTGATAGATGGATGCTGTGTAGTCCACTGACAGCTCAGTGTAAGGTAATGTGGGAAAGACAAATACGTTCCACCAACCACCACAAAAAGGTCTGTTCCTGTTTAAGAAGTATATTCTACATGAGGATTCATGAGTTGCATTGGCTTCTGTTCAACACTTTCCCATTTAATAAACTGCAGTTAAACTCCGGTATCAGTATCCAACCCTTTGTCACATTCCCACATCACCCGGCTCTGAACACTCTCATACCTTGTCAAAATCCTAAACATATCAAAAACGTTTAAGCTACAGCTGCAGACAGGTCACGGGACCATTTCAAAATCGGAGAAATGAAATGTTCAGAGTTGGGTTTTTTAAAAAAAAAAAAGACTGCTAAGGAAAAAAAGATGCCAAAGTTCAAACCTGTTTACTCAGAATCCAAGGCCTGCACTTATTAAAATGTTATGTTTGATCATTTAAAGAAGAAGACGCTGAAGCCGAGAGAATCCAAAGACCAAAAAGTCTTAACAGGCAGAATACTGGCAATCGGACTGGCTGTCAAGACCACTTCACAGCATGTGGGTATTTCCAGGAGCATCTGGACGAACACGGCTCGCAGCTTTGCAGTAGCTTGGTGGCTCTCCAAAAAACTTTCTGGCAAATGCCATACAGAGGCCCTGACGCAGAGAATGATGTGGACTGGTCCTGGAAAAGCTGCAAGGAGCAGGATTCGGGGAGAGGAGCAGCAAGGTGCATGCTGACACTGCTATCTGTAAAGAAATCTATTTACATTCAGAAGACCGAATTCCAAAGAATTAAAATGATTTAATTTGTAGAATCTCTTAGCATAACAGCCAGAAACATGGTTTAGGTTATGCAACTCAGACCCTTTGTTAAGGTTAGAGAAGGGGTAAGAGAGAGATTTTACAGTGATGTGTGAATTGTATTGTGCCTATTTAATTTCCAATCTCTCCGAAACAAAGTCATACATAAACAAGCTGGTAGAAAGCAGGAAATTGATCTGAGAGTAGCTTCTGGCTTTTAAAAGAGAAGCCAACATGGAAGTGCTTTAAACCTGCATTTTTTTCCAGGCCACTAGAGGGTGATAGCTGTAGTTTGAAAAAGACTTCTGGTCCTATAGAAGTCTTTGGGAAAATTACCTTCTGACTTGAGTTCTGTAAACACTTTTCTGCATAATGCACTTTGTATGCAGTGTCAGACGTTTTTCATGACAGGTGTAGCTAGTCCCATCAAAGCACAGTTTGGATGATTCTCAGTGCCAAACGAGAACAGTTGATAGCTGAGCTGATGAACTTGTACAAATCCAGTTGACCAACTCTTATATTTAAGCTGCATGAAGAGTCTATTATATTCTGATACAGCGACAGATAGCTGAAGAGACACCATGGCCAAGCAATGGTTCTTGTTATGTCTCTGTAGTCCGACTGAAGGGCGCAAGTGTAGTTGGTGCAGGGTAATGTAAAATCTTTGTGTTCGTGTAAATTACCAGGCACACAGACGCCTCCTCAGAGCCTCATACTCGCATCACATGACACAAATGGACTCGAGCCTAAAGCATATCCCATCTATTAGTCTGTCCCCAGTTGCTATACACATCTATATACATCTGCACGCCACTTTAGAACCCACTTCCATCCATGGCACACCTTTCCATGTATATTGAAAGGTGGAAAGGTCCCAGAACAGAGCCATGCCACCACATGCAGAGATCTGCAGATGGAAATAACCCTTCAACAATAAGAACCTTTAGAGGGTTGGCTGTAGCTCAGGAAGAGCAGGTCACCTACTGATCGGAAGGTTGGTGGTTCGGTCCCTGGCTCCTCTAGTTTGCATGCCAAGTGTCCTTGGGCAAGATACTAACCCCAAGTTGCTCTCCAATGCATCCATCGGAGTATGCATGTGTGTGAATGTAGTTAGAAAGCACTATGAATAGAGAAGGTTCTTGTGGAATGGGTGTGATTGGGTGAATGTGGCATGTTGTATAGAGCCTTTTGAGTACTCCGAAAGAGTAGAAAAGCGCTATATAAGAATCAATCAGTCCACTTGTATACGTTATGTTATGTTCTTACTAACTGCAGTGCTAACCATGACCTAGTGTGTTGCCGTAATTTTTTCACAAATACTTTAGATTAGTAGAAGTAGCTCTGTGGTCCAAACCTATAATTGCAACTTTGTTCATCACATGAACTGAAGATGAGGTATTTCCTGGTTTGAGGTTGTGGGCCCTGCAGTACCCTTAAAAGCTGGCCCACACGTTGTGGAATCACAGCACCACAGTACTTGGTTTAGGTCAGTTAAGGATTTAAACCCAGCTGTTAAGCATTGTTTCAACACCAGAGTGTATAGACAATATTTGTATTGAAGTCCCTTAAACCTGCATTTTTTTTCTTCTAATGGCCAGCAGGGGGCGACTCCTCTGGTGCAAAAATGGGAAAAGTCGGACTACGTAGAATTCTATTAGGAGATGACCAGATCATCTCCTGCGATCTGTGATTTCAGTAAACACTTTGCTGATTATTGGTTTTTAGCTAATGCAACATGATGATTACGTAGTAAATTATGGTCAAATAGGACCATAAAGCAGGGTAGGTTTTATCATAGGGTGAAGTCTATGCTGCTTGCATTTAGACTGAGCTTGTGAATGCCATCCATTCTCTTCTGCTTATCCAATTCATTTCAATCAGCTATATTTTAGTGATAATTAGGAAAAAAATAATGGGTTATCAAGCCAAACTAAGTTATTGAACGCAGTAAAGTTATCTGCTAAACCTGAGCATGGCTTTATACCACTACTGCCCACTTCTTCTGGCCTCTAATTGTCCTACACGATAGAAAAGGTATATTTTCAAACTATTCAAACTATTCAGGTTCAAGCGAAGGTGAAAGAAATCAATTACTGGAAAAGAGAAGAACTGCAAATGCATTATAGATGCTGCTGATCTCCAAGAGAAATCTTATATCTTCTTCTTCTGTTTTTCGAACTGGCAGCTGACAAAGTCTACCACATGTGGAAAATCTTTCATAACTTTGGGACCAAACCAAACCATTTAAAATGGATTGTTATGACAAAACTGCACAGGAGTCAGAGGGAGAACTAATAATTTTATGAATAAGAAATGACTGTTGGTGGAGATGTGATGCTCGTTAAGGACATTTGCTGAAACTGGCTTAATTGATGGATGCCAGCCAGAGAAAAGTGAATAATAAGCTTCTAACCTTCAGCTCTGTGGGAGCCAACTATACTGTTAATGTACAGTCGTGCTGCTCGTCTCTGACAGACAAAGCAGGATACATGTCCTGAGAAACTCTGGCTGCCGGTGGAACATTGCACCTAACCTTCATAGCTCCATATATCCTGTGCTGCTCTGGGCTAGGTTGTACCCTTAATGGAAAAATTGGAGATTTAAATCCTGGTTTCTTGGTCGAGGGTTTTCTTTGGGTGGCTCTCCCTTCTCTGGTGGAAAAAAGAAAAAACTTCACTGCAACATTTACTTTCTACCCCTCCTTTTTCTTGGAGATAGCCAAATTCCACTTAAAGCCCTTTCCCTCTGGTCACAGCTGCGATTTGCCACCAATAAGAGTTACTTATCATTATTCCATATTTCATCTAACTTTTCTCATTCAGAATTTGACCTCGGTGATGAGAGTAGCATTAAAACAAATGTACAGGGAATTTAAATATAAGATGTAAGAGTGGATGAGGAATGAATGAAGTAAAAAAAAAAAAAACATTAAGGGAAAGCCAAGACGAGATGTCAAACTGGCTGTTCTTTTATTTATGAGCTCGCAGGAGGTGGAGAGCTCTGGGACATATACAGCCAACCTTTATGAATAAATAAAAAGGTGCACTTACTGAAATAAAAGCCTCGCTCTCCACAGACAAACTGCAGCGTGTCGACCAGCTCCGCCCCGCACAGGGTCTCAGGGCCCGCCCCTGTTGCCGTCGGAGTCAGGGTGAGGACGCACAGCAGTAGTGAGAGGGTGTGGCTACAGGAGATACAGCACATCGCACTCTGCGCACAGGGAGAGAGCAAGAACATTTTCACAGCATCATCGGAAAAAGAGTTTCTTTTAACCACAACTCAAAGCTTCATGCACTCTTCTCCATTTAGCGCATCTGCTGTGACAGTTTGTTGCACAGTGTCTTGCTCAAAGGCACGTCAGTAAGTGGCAGTATTACACTTGCACTGTCAAACACAGGGTTGAAAAAAAAAAAAGGCAGCCAGCTTAAAGTTGGGCATCCAGGATGTTCCATCTGCTAAAAAGGGGAAAGAAACAGATGGTAACTTTACAGGAGTTTGGAGATGTGGAGGAAAATGTATTAAATCCAGACTCGCACTCGGTGCCAGAGTCAGTCAAACAGGAGGCTGAGCAGCTCTGATGCTCCGGAGCGCCTGTGCGTAACCGAGCGGAGCGCGTCCAAATTGAAAACACACTATACCCCCCTCCTCTCCTTCTCGTCCATCCGCCCGGCTTCTGTGTAGTGGGTCTTAGCAAGTTAACAACAATCTGCATTAATCACATTAATTAAATGCAGGCTATCTATCATTAACAACCAGTTTAACATTTAAAATGTGCCAAAGCCTAGCTGTCAGCGCATTATTAGGCGCAAAAGTGCTTCGACACTCAGAAAGGAGAATAAATGAGCTGCCAAGAGATCTTTCCGATCCAAAATGTGAGATGGAAAAAGGCTCTCCCGCCAAAGCCCGCGGAGGAAGCTGACTGGGCCAAATGTACATAATAAAGAGAATAAACACGGAACGTTATCCATCTACATCACAACCGCAAAGTCCCGACGCCCGCAAGTGTTTCTTGATAATCTCTCCTCTCTCCCGCTCTCTGTCTTTCAACCCCGCAGAGGCATCAGGTTAGATATTTACCACGTAAATTATGCAGACTCAGCAGTAATTACTTTGAAAGTTGCACAGCTGCATTAGGGCTTTCTGGTGGAAAAAAGCGCCGGGCGCACGGAAAATGTCCAAATTCATACCTGCGCTGAAAGTCATGCACGATCCATGTCAATGATTTTTTGATTGCAAAAAAAAAAAAAAAAAAAAAAAAA
>NW_024582545.1:851491-928694 GCF_018398535.1 Haplochromis burtoni
GCAGGGGAAAGAACTTTGCCTGGAAGCTGCATCCATCTTTTAGATTGTCTGCGGTTAATGCCTGTGTTTGATTATGTATTTCTTCTGCTTATCGTGGAGATAAATGTCATTATTTATTATAGCCTTGAGTATTTGAATAGTTATCGAATTTAGGAAGGCTACATTTCTGCATTACAGACAAATGTAATGTGATCACTGCTGTGCATGAGTCTTTGGTTACACCTAACAAGCGAAACCAAGCCATTTTATGAGATCTATAAAGACAAAAGAATGCCATGAAGAAGATATCTATAAATCTTACTAATGTTCCCCTGTTTTCTTTGTAGAAGGCCTGCATAATGTGAATGAATGAAAAGGTTAAGTATTTTTTAGTGTCCTCAAATCCCTCGAGTCTCAACTTCACCTAATGTACAGATTTAAATCTGGACGACGCCTGCCTGTCCTTTTCATGAGAAGCCTCTTTGTTCCAGTATTTCGCAGCGGGGGTCAGAGATGTTTAGTTTCAGGTCTTCATGGGAAATCGACACCTTTTCATAGCGATGGAGAAGACACAGGAGGGCTTTCTTCGGGCCTTGGTGCCTTCCGCTGTGTGCCCAGGTCCAGTGCAAAACTATGGCGGGAGGGGATGGTGGAGGGTGTCCTGATCATCCTGTAATCCACATAATCCCCTGCTGCTGAGGGACCAGGCCTCGCCATGCGTGAGTCTAAGTGCGTGCATGTGACGTGCTGTTTACACATTCTCCCTCTTTCTCCAGCTCAAGTGGCTCTGAATAAAACTGGCAGGGACAGACACTGAAAAGGAAGTCATATCTCATCCTCCACTCTCCTTTCCACCTTCAACTCACCTGAGCACACTGCATTTTATATTTGGTTGCCTTCTTATTGGGTATTTGTGTAGCGACGATGAGCTTTTGGCTGAAAAAAGGATGGATTATTTCATCTTCTTTGCAGACACTATGCAGAAGTCTTACAGAGTAAGATTAAATATCTCGTGCTCACTCTAAAACAGCTGAATATTTCAGCATGAACTAAAAGTGACTTAGAGCGCGGAGCTACTTAGCACTCACACTTCAGCCAAAAAACGTCCCATAACAGATCTGATTCATGGAATGAACATCCCAGTGAAATCACCCCGCAGTCCTGCCTGCTAAAGCATTACAAAGACAACTAAGGATTTTTTTAGGTCGGGCTAATAATTGGAAAAACTGACTGCAGGTTTTTTTTTCTCTGTTTCATTGACCGCAGTTTGTTTAATTACCCTTTAAAAAAATGAATTTCCACCAACTAATGTTTTCTGTCAGGGTAGGAAATCTGCAGTTGTGAAATACAAGTGTGCTTCACTTTACTGGTGGCATGGCAAAAAGCACTGTGAGCACATAAAGCCCGCTGTTGTTGCAACACTGTCTCTGCACACATTATCAATCAGAGGGCTGCCAAGTTCAACACGGCCAGACTGGAGGGGAAGAGTTCAGGGAAAGGATCACGCTTCCTTTGGCCAAGCCGTTACTCTGCCGCGTCCTATGGACGACAGAGCCCAAATGGATTCTCCAGATATTTTACTGACTAGAAGCAAAGGAAAAGGGATGACAGCAAGAATATGAGAGAGCGAGAGAAACCGAGGACGACAGCGAGAAGCATATTTTCCAAGGCACAGCACCCTGCTGCTCAAACCTCGTCATCTTTTTCAGAGAATGGATGGAGTGTTCATGAAATACGCCTCTTTTTAACAGGAAAAAGTAGCATTGATAGATGGATGCTGTGTAGTCCACTGACAGCTCAGTGTAAGGTAATGTGGGAAAGACAAATACGTTCCACCAACCACCACAAAAAGGTCTGTTCCTGTTTAAGAAGTATATTCTACATGAGGATTCATGAGTTGCATTGGCTTCTGTTCAACACTTTCCCATTTAATAAACTGCAGTTAAACTCCGGTATCAGTATCCAACCCTTTGTCACATTCCCACATCACCCGGCTCTGAACACTCTCATACCTTGTCAAAATCCTAAACATATCAAAAACTTTTAAGCTACAGCTGCAGACAGGTCACGGGACCATTTCAAAATCAGAGAAATGAAATGTTCAGAGTTGGGTTTTTAAAAAAAAAAAAAGACTGCTAAGGAAAAAAAGATGCCAAAGTTCAAACCTGTTTACTCAGAATCCAAGGCCTGCACTTATTAAAATGTTATGTTTGATCATTTAAAGAAGAAGACGCTGAAGCCGAGAGAATCCAAAGACCAAAAAGTCTTAACAGGCAGAATACTGGCAATCGGACTGGCTGTCAAGACCACTTCACAGCATGTGGGTATTTCCAGGAGCATCTGGACGAACACGGCTCGCAGCTTTGCAGTAGCTTGGTGGCTCTCCAAAAAACTTTCTGGCAAATGCCATACAGAGGCCCTGACGCAGAGAATGATGTGGACTGGTCCTGGAAAAGCTGCAAGGAGCAGGATTCGGGGAGAGGAGCAGCAAGGTGCATGCTGACACTGCTATCTGTAAAGAAATCTATTTACATTCAGAAGACCGAATTCCAAAGAATTAAAATGATTTAATTTGTAGAATCTCTTAGCATAACAGCCAGAAACATGGTTTAGGTTATGCAACTCAGACCCTTTGTTAAGGTTAGAGAAGGGGTAAGAGAGAGATTTTACAGTGATGTGTGAATTGTATTGTGCCTATTTAATTTCCAATCTCTCCGAAACAAAGTCATACATAAACAAGCTGGTAGAAAGCAGGAAATTGATCTGAGAGTAGCTTCTGGCTTTTAAAAGAGAAGCCAACATGGAAGTGCTTTAAACCTGCATTTTTTTCCAGGCCACTAGAGGGTGATAGCTGTAGTTTGAAAAAGACTTCTGGTCCTATAGAAGTCTTTGGGAAAATTACCTTCTGACTTGAGTTCTGTAAACACTTTTCTGCATAATGCACTTTGTATGCAGTGTCAGACGTTTTTCATGACAGGTGTAGCTAGTCCCATCAAAGCACAGTTTGGATGATTCTCAGTGCCAAACGAGAACAGTTGATAGCTGAGCTGATGAACTTGTACAAATCCAGTTGACCAACTCTTATATTTAAGCTGCATGAAGAGTCTATTATATTCTGATACAGCGACAGATAGCTGAAGAGACACCATGGCCAAGCAATGGTTCTTGTTATGTCTCTGTAGTCCGACTGAAGGGCGCAAGTGTAGTTGGTGCAGGGTAATGTAAAATCTTTGTGTTCGTGTAAATTACCAGGCACACAGACGCCTCCTCAGAGCCTCATACTCGCATCACATGACACAAATGGACTCGAGCCTAAAGCATATCCCATCTATTAGTCTGTCCCCAGTTGCTATACACATCTATATACATCTGCACGCCACTTTAGAACCCACTTCCATCCATGGCACACCTTTCCATGTATATTGAAAGGTGGAAAGGTCCCAGAACAGAGCCATGCCACCACATGCAGAGATCTGCAGATGGAAATAACCCTTCAACAATAAGAACCTTTAGAGGGTTGGCTGTAGCTCAGGAAGAGCAGGTCACCTACTGATCGGAAGGTTGGTGGTTCGGTCCCTGGCTCCTCTAGTTTGCATGCCAAGTGTCCTTGGGCAAGATACTAACCCCAAGTTGCTCTCCAATGCATCCATCGGAGTATGCATGTGTGTGAATGTAGTTAGAAAGCACTATGAATAGAGAAGGTTCTTGTGGAATGGGTGTGATTGGGTGAATGTGGCATGTTGTATAGAGCCTTTTGAGTACTCCGAAAGAGTAGAAAAGCGCTATATAAGAATCAATCAGTCCACTTGTATACGTTATGTTATGTTCTTACTAACTGCAGTGCTAACCATGACCTAGTGTGTTGCCGTAATTTTTTCACAAATACTTTAGATTAGTAGAAGTAGCTCTGTGGTCCAAACCTATAATTGCAACTTTGTTCATCACATGAACTGAAGATGAGGTATTTCCTGGTTTGAGGTTGTGGGCCCTGCAGTACCCTTAAAAGCTGGCCCACACGTTGTGGAATCACAGCACCACAGTACTTGGTTTAGGTCAGTTAAGGATTTAAACCCAGCTGTTAAGCATTGTTTCAACACCAGAGTGTATAGACAATATTTGTATTGAAGTCCCTTAAACCTGCATTTTTTTTCTTCTAATGGCCAGCAGGGGGCGACTCCTCTGGTGCAAAAATGGGAAAAGTCGGACTACGTAGAATTCTATTAGGAGATGACCAGATCATCTCCTGCGATCTGTGATTTCAGTAAACACTTTGCTGATTATTGGTTTTTAGCTAATGCAACATGATGATTACGTAGTAAATTATGGTCAAATAGGACCATAAAGCAGGGTAGGTTTTATCATAGGGTGAAGTCTATGCTGCTTGCATTTAGACTGAGCTTGTGAATGCCATCCATTCTCTTCTGCTTATCCAATTCATTTCAATCAGCTATATTTTAGTGATAATTAGGAAAAAAATAATGGGTTATCAAGCCAAACTAAGTTATTGAACGCAGTAAAGTTATCTGCTAAACCTGAGCATGGCTTTATACCACTACTGCCCACTTCTTCTGGCCTCTAATTGTCCTACACGATAGAAAAGGTATATTTTCAAACTATTCAAACTATTCAGGTTCAAGCGAAGGTGAAAGAAATCAATTACTGGAAAAGAGAAGAACTGCAAATGCATTATAGATGCTGCTGATCTCCAAGAGAAATCTTATATCTTCTTCTTCTGTTTTTCGAACTGGCAGCTGACAAAGTCTACCACATGTGGAAAATCTTTCATAACTTTGGGACCAAACCAAACCATTTAAAATGGATTGTTATGACAAAACTGCACAGGAGTCAGAGGGAGAACTAATAATTTTATGAATAAGAAATGACTGTTGGTGGAGATGTGATGCTCGTTAAGGACATTTGCTGAAACTGGCTTAATTGATGGATGCCAGCCAGAGAAAAGTGAATAATAAGCTTCTAACCTTCAGCTCTGTGGGAGCCAACTATACTGTTAATGTACAGTCGTGCTGCTCGTCTCTGACAGACAAAGCAGGATACATGTCCTGAGAAACTCTGGCTGCCGGTGGAACATTGCACCTAACCTTCATAGCTCCATATATCCTGTGCTGCTCTGGGCTAGGTTGTACCCTTAATGGAAAAATTGGAGATTTAAATCCTGGTTTCTTGGTCGAGGGTTTTCTTTGGGTGGCTCTCCCTTCTCTGGTGGAAAAAAGAAAAAACTTCACTGCAACATTTACTTTCTACCCCTCCTTTTTCTTGGAGATAGCCAAATTCCACTTAAAGCCCTTTCCCTCTGGTCACAGCTGCGATTTGCCACCAATAAGAGTTACTTATCATTATTCCATATTTCATCTAACTTTTCTCATTCAGAATTTGACCTCGGTGATGAGAGTAGCATTAAAACAAATGTACAGGGAATTTAAATATAAGATGTAAGAGTGGATGAGGAATGAATGAAGTAAAAAAAAAAAAAACATTAAGGGAAAGCCAAGACGAGATGTCAAACTGGCTGTTCTTTTATTTATGAGCTCGCAGGAGGTGGAGAGCTCTGGGACATATACAGCCAACCTTTATGAATAAATAAAAAGGTGCACTTACTGAAATAAAAGCCTCGCTCTCCACAGACAAACTGCAGCGTGTCGACCAGCTCCGCCCCGCACAGGGTCTCAGGGCCCGCCCCTGTTGCCGTCGGAGTCAGGGTGAGGACGCACAGCAGTAGTGAGAGGGTGTGGCTACAGGAGATACAGCACATCGCACTCTGCGCACAGGGAGAGAGCAAGAACATTTTCACAGCATCATCGGAAAAAGAGTTTCTTTTAACCACAACTCAAAGCTTCATGCACTCTTCTCCATTTAGCGCATCTGCTGTGACAGTTTGTTGCACAGTGTCTTGCTCAAAGGCACGTCAGTAAGTGGCAGTATTACACTTGCACTGTCAAACACAGGGTTGAAAAAAAAAAAAGGCAGCCAGCTTAAAGTTGGGCATCCAGGATGTTCCATCTGCTAAAAAGGGGAAAGAAACAGATGGTAACTTTACAGGAGTTTGGAGATGTGGAGGAAAATGTATTAAATCCAGACTCGCACTCGGTGCCAGAGTCAGTCAAACAGGAGGCTGAGCAGCTCTGATGCTCCGGAGCGCCTGTGCGTAACCGAGCGGAGCGCGTCCAAATTGAAAACACACTATACCCCCCTCCTCTCCTTCTCGTCCATCCGCCCGGCTTCTGTGTAGTGGGTCTTAGCAAGTTAACAACAATCTGCATTAATCACATTAATTAAATGCAGGCTATCTATCATTAACAACCAGTTTAACATTTAAAATGTGCCAAAGCCTAGCTGTCAGCGCATTATTAGGCGCAAAAGTGCTTCGACACTCAGAAAGGAGAATAAATGAGCTGCCAAGAGATCTTTCCGATCCAAAATGTGAGATGGAAAAAGGCTCTCCCGCCAAAGCCCGCGGAGGAAGCTGACTGGGCCAAATGTACATAATAAAGAGAATAAACACGGAACGTTATCCATCTACATCACAACCGCAAAGTCCCGACGCCCGCAAGTGTTTCTTGATAATCTCTCCTCTCTCCCGCTCTCTGTCTTTCAACCCCGCAGAGGCATCAGGTTAGATATTTACCACGTAAATTATGCAGACTCAGCAGTAATTACTTTGAAAGTTGCACAGCTGCATTAGGGCTTTCTGGTGGAAAAAAGCGCCGGGCGCACGGAAAATGTCCAAATTCATACCTGCGCTGAAAGTCATGCACGATCCATGTCAATGATTTTTTGATTGCAAAAAAAAAAAAAGAAAAAAGAAAAAAGAATCAAAGCAAAATGTAGAAAATATAATTATCTCTGGAAAAAAATAAAATAAAATAGATTACCAGGACATGCGGGAGAGTTGTTCCATAAGTGGATGAAAAGGAGAAAAATGTGAATAAATCCGCACCAATGCATGCGTTCAAAAGCTGTGAAATACAAGCAAGCGATAAGAATCCCCTTTTATTGTTTCTTTTTAAAGTAGGCGAAGATGCTCTGTGCAAATAGTGAGCAAGTGAAGAATCAAGGTGATAATGTATAGTGTCAAAGGAAATCAGGTAAGTTACCTTGAAGACATCACATAAATGCCACTGAAAGGAAAAAGCGCTAGACATCCCCACGGGTCTCCACAAGACAAAGCCCGACGAAAATGAACTTGTTTAAAGTCATTAAAAACAGGGAGAAAGAGGATGAGATGCGGGCAATGTCACATCTCAATATTCCGACTTTGTTCCATTGCGCAGGCTCGTTTTGGAGAAGTGAGATTTAGCGAACAGGAGACGGATTTAGAGAGAAAATCCCTCACATTTATCTACATTACACAGACATTTTCAACAGGAAACAGCTGGGGCAGCATTTGCCTCCTACTCGTCCTAAGTTATTCATTAAGGATTTTGGGCACATATTCAAATAACGTCATTTCTGTTTTTTCTCAGAACGGGATTGAATTTTGATCTCTCTAAGACTTGGTTAGTAGTTCAGATCAGCCCCACCACCACCAGCAGCAGTAGCAGCAGCGGCTCACACTCTTACAAACGCATTATTTTGTGCCCTGAAAGCTCATGAAGGAGAAGTTAAAGACGAGCTGGCGGTTGTGATATGGCTCTTTGCTGTTGTGCGTAATTTGGCACCGCGTAACTGAACAGCAAGTCTCTCCACTAGTGGTTTGATTAAATAAATCATTAAAAACACTTTCCCACTTGGTCACCGCAGTGCTCCCAACTCGAAAACCTCACAAGGAAAAGCTAAATAAATGTGAACCGGAGTGAAAATGTAAAAATGTGACATTTTTATTACAGTAAGGAGCAAACTTGAGCCAGAAAGCCACATGTGAAGCCCTGTTTCCTCTAAATGAGAGCCACTGTGCAGGGTTTGCTGCCTTTCTGCACACTGTCACTGCATAATCCTGGTGTATGTCTCTGGTTTTCTCTCCCTTCTTGCTGATTTTCACTTAATAGAAGTGGGTTCGCCTGTAAATAACATCTGATGCTCCTGTGAACTAGAGTGGAAAAATAAAAAAAGGAGGAAAAAAAAGAAAAACACATGGGGTTTTATGATGAAGAAGACATTTATTTCATACCCTTGGAGCAATCGTCTGCACTGACAGACTCTTGATGCAGGGCCACCCACTGTCATCATGTTGAAGATGGGGCCCCGCAGTTCCCACTGTGTCACAGGAAGGGACGAAAGCAAGGGCTTAAAGAGGGTTGTTCTCAGCAGGGACGGGATATCAACACTGATCCAGTCACTAAACATGAGATCACTGCTGTGACCCAATCATAAAACAGGACACCAGCACGTATCCAGGCATGCTCCCTCCGTGTTTGTGTGTGTGCATCACAAGCATGGTTGGTTCCAAAGGGGACTTAAGACACGCAACAGTTAGAGTTGTTTGGGTAAAGTGGGTCAAAACACGATCATCATCAAATGTCCCAATCTGACACAGGCAGCAGCACTGACACACACTTCTGATACAGGAGCTCAACTCAAAGATAAAGTGAGGGGCATCTGAGCTGAGGGTCCTTGATGGCGTAAATGAAGCCGATTAAGGCAGTATTTTTGTCTGGTTTTGCTCTTAGTGCAGGATTACAGCTCAGTCGTCCAAACTTTTAAAACAGGTGCAGCCTAAAGTGTCACATGCAAAATGAGGAATGCTGCTTAATTAGAGCTTAATCTGCTGTTAATAAAGTTGTTTTCTTTAAGCAAAAAAAAAAAAAACAGCCCAAAATGTGTCCCAATGCCACACAAATTATTTCTTTTGTGGTTTTTTTTGTTTTTGTTTTTTTTACTTTTCATTGTTTGAATTTTTATTTAACCAACAGTAGATTGATTCATAATCTCAATAAACAGATACCTGCAGATTATCTGAGAGGGTCATGAGCTGGTGTTTATTCGGTTTAACGGGTGAAGACGAGCCAAAAGTGTCTGATATTTATTGTTCTCCATATTTCGTTGTTGACTACATCTGTAGTTGTTCAGCAGACATGAGCTGTATTCCTTAAGATCTCAGTCTGGGTTGATGTGGTTTCTCCTTCACTAACGGGTGCACTTTACTACAGCAAACACTCTCTTTTACAAACATCTGCATATGTGTTTAGAGCGCAGCCAAACAAGCACATTGATCTGATTTAATGCTGCACAGGGAGACACGGGATATCGAAAAAATCAAAGCCAGTGTATAAGTGCCGTAAACCTGCACTCTTTCTAACAGCCAGAAGGTGGTGATGCTTCAGGAGTCGAACAGAAGTCTTTAAGAAACTATTAAACCTTTTCCTGATGATCTTAATGTCTCAGTTTTTAGTTTTGGTAGTTGTTTGTAATTTAGGGTCCTAAATCCTTCCTTTTCTCACTACGTACACTTTGAAAACACCAAAACAGACCAACAAAAATGTTCAAGTTGATGCTCCAGTGACTCCATAAACCAGTGCCAATGTCCATCTCTGATATACAGTCTATGATAGCTGCTTTGTTACTTTGCTGAGAAGATGTATTTTCTTGTTGCCTAAAGCTCCAGAGGGATCCAAGTGGGACAGTTGATCTTTGTTTTACCCCTTATGCCTCTTTTCCACTAATAACTGCTCGGCTCTACTCGATTCAACTCTATTCCACTCATTTTTGGTCATTTTCCATTACAATTGAGTACCTTTTTAAAGTGTTTGGGGTCGTTATAGCAATCTAGCCAAAAGTCCTGTCTTGTCATTTGTATGTAACTCAAAAACACAACAATGGAGGACATTAGGGCGATGCTATACCTGCTGCTAAACCAATAAGTGTCTGCACTTTAAATGGCCAGTTTAATTTTTGTGAAGGAGACGGTCTTATGACTTGTCACTGTGACGCCACAGACTGGCCAATCAGTGGCGTGCAGTCTGTAGATGTCAAATGTTTGACTCAGAACACCTGAAACCCCTTCTGAGTAGGTATTAAATAAAGTACCTGGTACCAGGTTTTATCACTTAATGGAACCCCCTAAAAACCGAGTTGAGTAGCAGAAAAGGAGTTTTAATGTCATAAAAACAGGAGATCAGTTGCCATTAGCATTAAGATAATAAGACAGACATGTGTGACACGTGTAGGCAAAATGATTCAGCGTGACACAAACCCTTCAAACATCCAGAAGTGGACTTTAAAAGTGGACAATTTCATCCACTGACACACAAATCAGTATGTATGACAGAAATAAAATCACATACAAGGGAATAAAAACAATGGTGGCAAATTAGACTATGCAGTTTCTGTGGAAGTTGCAGTGGGATTGATCGTATGATTTGGTTGGGATTTATTTTAAATGTATTCCACAACTGTTCAGAAGCATACGCTGCACAATTGAGGCGGTAATTTATAAGTTTTAATGGATGCTGGAGAGTATGAGTTAAGTAGGCCTGCTCTGAATGTTGAGTACAGTTTAGAGCCCCTTGTTACTCGTTAATGAGCATCATTTTCAAAATGAAAATCATGATGCATTTAGTAAGACTAAGATGTGAGACCCAAAACAAGATAGCTAGCAGGCAGGAGCTCAAAGATCATTGTCTGTAAGACTTCTGTACAGAAACTTGCTTTTGAAAACAGAGGAGTCACCACCTACTGGCTGTTAGAAGGAATCTAGACTTGCTTTACTTTCCACACCATGAAACTTCTTTTATATACAGTTTTTGTCTGTTACCATAGAGAATATAAAAGATGGCTGTAGCTATTGTGACATCACCACCTTCACAAACCCCAAAGCACAACCATCTTTTATATACAGTCTTTGTTTAGTACAACTCCCATAAAGTGTAAGGAGAGTGAATAGCAAACATTTACGGAGGACATCGGTATATTATTATATAACGTTTGAGTTTATCATATGATAGAAAATTGCACCATAAAGTAAAAACCATGTAAAATTCTGAAAAGTTAAGTCCTACTACAAAATTTTCTTTATTTTTCCTCTAAAAAGAAAGGTCTTTATTGGTACTGGCTTCTAAAATGTGAAATATGACTGTAAATTTAGATGTGACAGCTTGGATTCTGGTGGACTTAGGATGGCAATTTTTCTTGGTTGATTAATGGCTAAAGATATTAAACTTAATTGCAGCTCTACTTTACACCATCACAGTCCAGCTAAATGCACATTCAAGGACACTTGGTGAATTAAATAACACATTTGCACTGCCAAACTTTAGCTTGATGAACTATCTTTGATTGCCCTACCTAACTTTAGGTTAATGCACGACATGACTTTTCTTCCTTTCAGGACAGCAGCTTGGAGATATAAACCGAGCGCCATTTGCAGAAGATGCTGATTTAGTTTAGAATGTGATGGTGATGATGATGATGATGATGATGATGAGGGTGATGCTTCTCTCCTTAGAAGGACAAAGCTGCTTTCAAGCCAGAGGACAGCCTTGTTAGCATCAGTTCATTCGCCGATGCCCGTAAGCCTCTCTGCTGATAGCTGATCTTAGATGTAAAATCTCATCTTTCACTGCCTGCTGACATAAAAAGCACACACACAATCTAGCGTGTAAATGCTTCATCACAGACTTTCCTGTTATCACTGTGGCTGTGGTCTGGCAGTATTGATGACGGGCTTGTGCAGTACATCTGCTGATGCAGTAGTAGGAAGAAGAAGAGGAAGGGGGAGTGGGCAGGCTGACCTTCCCTTGCTCTCTGTTTCTAATGCCCGGGTCTCTGAGCTGCCTCGGTGCCAGGTTTCCCTCCCTCTCCTTCACTCCTTCTCTTTTCTCTTTGGTTGCAAGACTTTTGAATCCCCTCATCCAACACCTCCCCCCCACAGCCTTGTCTAAGGAGACGTCCGCCCCAGTGAACTCATTGACCAGGGAAAGGCTTGTTTTTACTCCCTTCTGGTGTAGGAAGGGAGACAGCGCTCGCTGCAAAGAGTGTCCATCTGTGCAAGTTTTTTTGATCAAACGTGCATCTTAGACATATCTATCTATCTATCTATCTATCTATCTATCTATCTATCTATCTATCTATCTATCTATCTATCTATCTATCTATCTATCTATCTATCTATCTATCTAATATATATATATATATATATATATATATATATATATATATATATATATATATATATATATATATATATATATATATATACATTATATATAATATATTTTTTTTAAAAACTTCATACACTTTCTTCCCCATCCTCAGTTTGTAAATAAAAACTGCACTTTTTGCCTTAAAAAAAAAAAGAAAAACGAGAGAGTCTCACACAGGAGAAAGCTCTTGGTTACAAATGGAGTTATAATCACCTCATTTGGAACAGCTTTAAGATGTTAACACAGGAAGGCTTGTAAAGATGGACACTTTTTGCAGTGTTAACAGCATCCCGTCGGGTACCTCCTGCCAAACAAACGTCCGAGTCAGAGGATACGGAGCGCGGTACAGAATGCAAATGAATGCGAGTGGATGAAAGCGAGAGGAAGATTTAGAGTGGATGAAAAAGAAGATAAAAGCTTTTTGGTTTTGCATAACCTCATGAAGGAGGATGGATGGGCTCTGTGTGTGTGTGTGTGTGCTGTGTTTGATTCCGTAGTGTGTGTGTGTGTTCTTGTCTAATTGTGGTTGTGTGTGTGTGTGTGTGTGTGTGTGTGTGTGTGTGTGTGTGTGTGTGTGTGTGTGTGTATTGCAGGGCTGGTACCCAAGATGGGAGGGAAAGTGTGAGGCTGGGGATATGTCTGGGCACACACACAAGTTCACTTGAGGACACGCACACATGCATGCACTTACACACACTTGATTAGGAGAGCAATCCTGCTCTATTTTGTTGATTAGTCTGAGGGTTTTTCCAGCTCAATGGTTTCTCTGTGTTATATTTCCTCTGCTACCATTGAGTAAAACAAAAAAGCTTTGCAAAAACAATGAAACAAGGGTATCTATTGCAAGTGATTGTAGGGGTAATTTCAGTTTTTTCCTTCTTCTTCTTCTTTCTCCAAGTCGGGTAGTTAAACAGGGTGTGGTGCTACATGAATTTGTGTGTGGCACTCGGAGCAGATATTGTTATCAAAGCCCTCCGCTGTGCCATACGCTGTTCATATGGAAGAAATAAAGGTGCGTCATGGAGAGAAACGCAAGAAATGGGGGTGCTTGTTTTGATACGCTATGTTTCCACGGTAACACAGAGGGGTCACAGTATTCTGGCAAAAAGGCCGGGAAACTCTATGGTGCCTGTTGATGATCAAAACCTACTTTTTCACAAAGATCTCTGGGACGGTTTAACTGTTTGTTGTGGGATTTTAAGCAAACCAAACTAGGAACATGTTAATAAACAATATTTTTTGTTGTCATTTTCAGTAGAAATCACAGATAACCCTACCATACACCAGTGGTTAGTAGCCAGGCTGTGGGGTGGGCCCCCTTTGTGGGTCATCGAGCTGCAGGAGGAGAAAAACATGCGATGAATCAAAGCTGAAAGGTTAGGATTCGCGTAGTAAATATGCCAAATCGAGTGCTGATGCTGATATTGACCTTAATTTCACTAAAACTCAACTTGGATGTTTTTTTAATCGTTAATGATTGATAAAAATGTGGTGTGCGTGGCTTGAATTTGGCTTTGCAGGAGAGGCGTGCTAGAAAATGTTTGCAAACCTCTGCTGTAGTTACCTGAAAACAGGAGATTATTACATGACAAATAAACAATAATAAAATAAATATTTGTGCTGACACAACACGTACTGGTGTCATTCAACAGCTGTACAGAGTTCTTCCTGCAAAATAGATTGGATTACATAGAAGTCTATGTTAAAATGAGCAGAGTTTGCTTTCAGGCCTGGCTACATTGTTATTGACTTCAGCTTCAGAATCATAACTTCAAGTTTGAAGAAAACCAAGATGACAACAGCCAAAGCACTCCACAGTTTCAAAACAAGTCTGCAAATCGATGCAGTCTTTTATATTTAATCTATCTATAAAACCAAGAAATTGAACTCAAAACTATTTGAGCAATTTGAGGCCAAAAACTAATGAAGAATTTGTTGAGGTTATAAATCAAATAAGCAATAGAGTCATTTTTCCATGGACTTCTTTTGCAAAAAGATGAAGCTCTCTGGTGGCTTTTCAGATTGTCTTTTAGACACAGTCTATCCAGTAATGGGATCATTATTTAATTTCAGTTCATTTTATTTATCTGGAAGTTGGTTCCACAGAAGACGGGTCTGAAACCTGAGGGCTCTGCCTCCCATTCTACTTTTAAATACTCGAGGAACTACAAGTAAACCTGCAGTGAAGAGCTCCGGGTGATATGGTACTATGAGGTCATTAAGATAAGATTGGGCCTGATTTTTCAAGACCTTGTATAAGAGAAGCAGGATTTTAACTCCAATGCTGGATTTAACAGGGAGCCAGTGTCTTTAAGACATTCTGCAGTTTATCTGTGTCATCTAAGGGAAGCATGTATAATGTAAACAGAATTGGTCCTAGCACTGAACCCTGTGGAACTCCATAATTAACCTCAGCGTGTGAAGAAGACTCTTCATTTACATGAACAAAATGGAGTCTATTACATAGATATGATTCAAACCACCGCAGTGCAGTACCTGTAAAATCTACAGCATGCTCTAATTGTTCTAATATGATATCATTGTCGACAGTATCGAACGCTGCACTGAAGTCTAGCAGGACAAGCACAGAGATGAGTCCACTGTCAGAGGCCACAAGAAGATCATTTGTAACCTTCACTAAAGCTGTTTCTGTGCTGTGATGAGCTCTGAAACCTGACTGAAACTCTTCAAATAAGCCATTCCTCTGATCTGTTAGCTTTGTGACAACTACTCTTTCAAGAATTTTTGGGATAAACTGGGTCAAGTGATGGCTTTTTAAGTAGCAGTTTACTTAAAAAGACGGCCAGCTTGCAGGCCCTTGGAATATAGCGCATTAATATAGATTGATCACCTTTAAGACTGAAGCATTAATTAATGGTAGGACTTCTTTGAGCAGTCTTGTAGGAATGGGAACATCCACATTAATGGTTTGAAAGGAGTAATTAAAGCTAAAGTTAACCCAGAAAGATCAAAGGTCTAATTAAATATCAGTGGTATTAAAAGTAGCTGTAGTAGAAGAAATTCATTAAATCATTACTAGTTAATGTTAAAGGAAACAAGATCATTACTTGGTTGCTGTGCTTATTACTAAATGTTTAGAGTTGCTAGTAGATGTTATTATCTCTGCTAGTCTTTATGCAGAGCCAACTTAATCAGCTGTCGGCGATAGTTTCATACTTTGCATACAGACATGATATTCGTTAAGGAATTTTACAAATTTATTTTCAAATATCCCAACAGGGGACAGCATAAAGAGAAACTCCACTCAGATTTAAAAATCACTGCAACATAGTGGCACACCCTGCAGCATCTTAGACTGTGAGTGTTTGCTTTAAAAAGTGACTTGAGTCTGTGTTTGTGATGTGTTTACATGACTCGTCTACCTCATATATTTATGGCACGGCATTCACCTCGAGACCTGTTCGAGCGTGCGAGTGTTTCCATCCATTACGAAATCCCGGACTGTTCCACTGAGTCAGAAACAAAAACACAAAACAAACAGCTGAACAATAGCATGTACAGCAATTACAGTCTTAATATGTGGTTTCAGTAAACACAACAAATCCTGGAGACACAAGCTGAGAGCCAAAAATCTAAAACAATGCACAGATTCAGGACTTTGTGTCAGTGATTGAAGCTGGCTGTCTGTCCCATCCAGCTTTCCCTGCAATGTGCTATCTCATACTGCAATTAGAGCTGGACGAAGACTTGCAAGAGATACCTCAAAGCATGCATGGAAGTGTACTGTTTGTACTGTTTGCTTATCCCATGTAGAACAGTGACTGTGGGGGTAAAGGCCGCAGCTCCCTGGTTCTCTCCAGCTGGCTGGGCAGTGGGTGCGGTGCTTCTTCTCTACCCACCACCTGGCACTGGGGAGGCTATGTCTAGGAAAGAGACCTGTGCCAGGCCTCAATTATGGGGGGAATAATCCAGGACACACTGAAGCAATTACAGGCCCATATAAATCAATATACTTTGGGTTAAAAAGTGATCTGCTCCCAACACTCTGGAGAGACTCTGACTCAGCTGGCCTTTGATTTTGCAGAGAGAGAGAGAGAGAGAGGAGGAGTTTCTCTTGAGTACAGGAATGATGCTGCTGAGGTTTCAACTGTCACTCAAGAAGTCAGGTGAAACACACCGTAAAGCAGAGAAGAACAATACAGCTTATTTGAAACCATGGTGCATGTAGTAACAGTTGTTGTGATTTTTATGTGACATGAAATAAATGGAAAGAACGGCATAAACAAACACGCTTGCTGTATTCTCAATGAGGATAGTAGCAAGGTTGTCAGTGAGGGAGAAATACTGGGTTGTGTTAAGGCTGAGGAAACTTACAGAATCAAAATCCTCCAACAGAAGCTGTGGCAGCAGAGCACAAACACAAGGGAGTCCTGAGCCTCATTAGCACTACCATGCTGCCATCTACTGGCTGAAGAAGACCATTGACAGCATACTGGAAAACATATTTCTGATTTAGAGTAAGAATAAACTGAAAGCTAGACTACACCATTTCTGGAGAAATTACAGCGGGATTGTTGCTGTGCTCAAAAGCAAGATTTGATAATGCCGACAGAGCTCAAAGGAAACTTTCTAGAATGCTGCTATGGTCAAAGACAAGCTTCTCCATTCTAACTTTGCATGTTCTGCCACTAGAATGAATTAAATCCTTTTTTCCCCCTGTTTTGTAACAAACTGTGAAAATAATTAAAAAATAATAGTCAAACAAACGTGTATAAAACTGTACATAATGCAATCAAGCACTTCAGAATTTGAACAGAGACTAAAGGTGTTGGACAAGTTAGGTAGTGATGTTACTCCACACCATCATGATGATCCAACTGCCACAGGCAGAATTTGGAGTCATCGCTGAACATAATGTTCCTCCATATGTTCAGGCTCCAGAGCACATTTTGCCAACACAAACGCAAACAAGCCTGATGGTGAAAGGACAGTTATGGCAGGCCTCCTAGCAGCTCTATAGATTGGCTATGTGCACTCTGTTCCTGATTGTGTAGGTAGAGAGGCGCTGGCTCCATTCAACTAATCCTGCAACTCAGTTTTTCAGAACACCTGTTTGTTTGTTGGTTAACACACAACAAGCATCTTTATTTGTAATGTTAAAGCACAACTTGGGAAACCCATATAACACTACCGATAATTACAAACTCATTATCTTTCAACATTATCATTTTTAAATATTTCTCCTTCTCCTCTAAGATTTCTCCAAACATTTTTAAAGGAAGGCTGCCATTAACTTTGTGACCGGGTTTCATGCTAACTTTACTGAACAATCAACTGTAGTCGTAAGAGAGAAAGACAAAATTAGTCTATATGAAATTTGGCTATCCTAATGGTGTGACTCTCAGCTTATTTTAAATTGCTGCAGCAACAAGGGTTGCTTGGTTTTGCTAACCTCAAGACCTTTTTTAAAAATAGTATAGATTAGCCTGCCAGTTATTTATCAACAGTTAGTATATACATTATTTATAGCGATAACCACTTGAAGTTTCACCCTGTTGCTTGAGAGGCTTTACAAAACATTTCAAATAAAAATTTAAAGTAATATGTGCACAAGAATGCTAAAGTTAAGAGTAGGATATGTTAGCATTGACTGTCCCATTAACGTTAGCTAGCTAGTTAGCAATACTTAAGTGTAAAATCTCCTTATATAATGATATTTTTTCTAAAAACTGCAAGTTTCACATTGTTTTACAAAGCTGACATATTTTCATTACATTAAACTACACTAGTAACAGCTACTGAATGGCCCGACAGCATTCCAGGAGACGCAGCCTCCATCTTTGGCACAACTGCCCCTTTCCCACCACTGTATATCATATTGCTTGGGAGAATTCGGTCATTTTTCAAAAATTTTATTTAACATTAAAATAGAGGTTTTGAACACATAGGACCCCTTACCACATGACATTAACTAGCTAGCCATTTTGGATGTCTAATAATCCTGAAATATAGTGGGAAAACCTACTAAACATGATAAATTATGGCAACTATGTGCAAACAAACAAATGTATACTGTCTCAGAGGAAGTAAAATACTTTCTTGAAAGACATCTTGCTGGTTATGTGGAGAAACTTGGCAAGGGAGGGCTGAAGATGGATGTTAACTTACAGCCTCCGAGTATTTACTGATGCTGTGAAGTGTAACCCTGGCATTCTCCCTGTCATCATGCCACACAATGTATATCATTATGTTATTAACAACCACTCAAGGCCTCCAAAAGTTTGAATGCTTATCAGAGTCTTGTGTCTAGATGGACAACAAACCCCTGTCACTGGATTTTTATTATATTTTGATATTGACACGTCTCTATGCATTATCCCTCACATTGTCAATGTCAACGTAGGTCATTTGTGATATATGACAGCAATACCGAGGTGAAATGTTGAGCATATCCATAACTTTCCATCAGTAAGTGCTGCTGCTAGCTTCTGTTCACTGCTGTTATTTAAACTTTTTTTGAAGTGGATCTAATGGGAGCCGTCTCGGGGAGCAAATAAACTCTTGTGATGTGAAAATGTATTCAAACTGTTGATCAGAGGGAAATTAGTTTAAATGTTTTAGAATGCTGTGGACTAACGTTACTGGCATAAGGTTAGCCTGTTACGTTATGCTGTGGTTTAGCAATCTCCTGTTGGCTGTCCAGAGATGGGAGGGTTGCATGTCTGATCTGCTGAAAATAACTAAGTGCAATAATATCGAGATTAAATAAGCATGTTCATGTAAGATTTCTTATCTTAGAACCCTAACTTCATTTCAGGAGGGAGGTTTCAGGAAAGGAGGGAGAGGATGAGATAGAGATGAGAAGGCGAGAGTTGTGTCAGAGGAGGCAGATGAAAAAGATGAGAAAGAAAAAAAACTAGAAAGAGATAATGAGAATATAAATGTAAGCATTTATATATTATATTATACAATGATCAAATGTTGCTTGAAAGAGATACGTGCATGGCGCTAATGCACTAACAAGCTAACCGCACTAACGCATTGATGCTGTGCAACCCCACGCATGGGGCGATCTGTGCTAACTCGCTAACGGAGATTTGCCGCGTTAAGGCGATTATGGCGTTAACGTTGTTTTAACGAGATTAATGCTGACAGCACTAGTTTTTTTGTATTCTTCTATCTGAATCAACAGGGAAGCGATTAAAAAAAAGGTTAGCTTTGTGTCCTTGATGATTACTGCACCCAGCTGCGCAGCAGAATAAAGGGATTGAAGAGGAAAAAGGAGTAATGATATCTATGCAAACAATGTATTAGCCAGTGTATGTGATCACTTCTGCTTATCACGTCCAATAATAATATCAAATTCTATTAATTAAAATATTATTTCATGTAATTTAAAAGCATTTATTTATTTCACTGTTAGAGGTGGGGTACACCCTGGACAGGTCGCCAGTCTGTCGCAGGGCCAACACACAGGGACAGACAACCATTCATGCTCACATTCACACCTAGTGACAATTTGGATTATCCAATTAACCTATCCCCACAAGCTGCATGTCTTTGGACGGTGGGAGGAAGCCGGAGTACCCGGAGGGAACCCACGCAAACACGGGGAGAACATGCAAACTCCTCACAGAAAGACCCCGGCCTGATGTTGGAATTGAACTCAGGACCTTCTTGCTGTGCGGCAACAGTGCTAACCACCATGCCACCGTGCTGCTCATATTGTTAATCCATTAAAACTTAATTTCCTTTAAATTAAAGCCATATTTTATTATTTCAATTAAGTGTATCATGTTTCCTGTATGGGCATCAATAATGCCAAAATGAAAATAGCTAAAAATACATTATTAAATAATTAACTATGTTTGTCAATAGTTTATTAATTTTGGAAACACATATATAAATCAACTATGAACAAGGTATCAAAAGAAAATTATGCTTGAAGCTATATAGATACATCATCAGATGACACCAACACTAAAGTCAAATCAGTTTTCTCTGGATGAGTCAAGAGAAAGAAAAAGCCTTTCTTTACAAAATAATTAGTAATAAGTATTTTTTTTCTGTTGTAGCTATAAGGTAGAGAACCATTTCTTCATATTGGGCTCATTAGCCATTTTCTACATTACAGGAAAATGGCTAATGTGTAAGTCCCCATAGGGAAATTACTTCTCTGCATTTAACCCATTCACCCATTGAATGGGTGGGCAGCCACCAATGCAGCGCCCGGGGAGCAGCGTGTAGGGACGGTACCTTGCTCGGGGGCACCTCAGGGTAACCGTTCAGTGACCGACCTTCCGATCATGGGGCAACCACTCTACCTACTGAGCTATCCCTGCCCTTGCCAATAACAAACATATTTCTAAAAACTTTGTTTGATTGAGTGAGATAAAATAATTAACTGGGTACAAACCTAATATAAAACGTTTAGGGTCAGAAAATATTTGTATTAAAATTATATCCTGAATGAAAACTATGATTTTTTTAATGTCTTTAATGAAGGTAGGCTATTATAGACAAGTATGACCCATCTGGGCCATTTATCATTATGCTGTCATATCATTTGGATCAACAGTTTTCTTCTATAGCCTAGGGAGGGGGGGTTACAAAAAACATCTTGATAAAAAATCTAGTCTATATGGGAAATAAAAGTTAGAACACCCATAGGGAATTGGGGACTTCTAGTCCTCATGCACCAGCCATAGAATAGGAGTCCCAGCTTACATCGTACTTCCTAATGCTATGTCTTGGATAGTCTCCGGGCACCTTTGCAGAGCTTGCAGCTTGTGCCCTGATGGCTGTGGTAGACTCCTGCCTCTATGGATCTGGCGATTAGGTTCTGTTCTTGTGCTGCCATGATCAGAGCCTCCGTGTTGTCCTTTACTGTATAGGATTTCTTGATGTCAGCTACTTCCCCTGTCTGTTAATAGTACATCCCATGCATGGATGAGGGTCGACTGTGTCTCTCTGTGAGATTAAATAAACAAGGAAAAACTAAAGAATTCCTCGTATTTGCTCCTGAGAATCACATACTGTTTGGACATAGTTCCTTAAAACGCCTCTAGAGGGCAGCGATCAGCCATCGTGTGATCCTGACATGCACAGGAGAAGAAGACGGACATGTTAGCTTTGTAAGAAGCAGAAGAAGAAAATCACAAGTTTTGTAGATTTATCATACATGTGCTTCCGTCACCGAACGTAACAGAAGATGTGCCCTAGCAGGTCGTATGAGAAGACACAAAACAGCAACAGACTGACGCTACTGAATAATAACCAGCAAAACTTAATGTGTTGAGTACGCCTGCGCGTTTCTACCAGATCGTCGAGCCGCCCTTCCTCCCCGGCAACTTGCACCGCAGGGTCCGGCGGACTGCAACTCACAACAACCCCGAGTTGATTTGCTTATTCGCTTGAGCGCTTTTTGAGAAAACATGGAGAGCCCACGACATGTTAATAACGGTAAGCTAACGTGTATGTAAAGATTTCTATGTCGCAACGAGTTATTGGCTTTTCTTTTTGTGTGTGTGCGCCCGATTTTGAACATGGCGTACCCCGCTCTGACATGGCGGTATCGTTGTGCTACGTTACAGCGCCAGGGAGCTGCTGCGTGCGGTGGTTAGTGGAAGGAGCTCAGCGTCAGCAAAGATAGTTATCTAACAACGCTTTCGGTTATTTTATGACTGCATGCTTTAATGTAGCGGGAAGGGGTGGTTAACTAGCAGCAGGGGGTTGGCATCAGTTAGCAACCGAAATTAGCACTAACTGTAACAGCCACAGATGCTGCCTTCGGGGGCTTTAACCAGAGTAGCGAAGCGTTATGACACCTAATGTATGAAAGTCGAATAAACATTAAATATATAACGAGCAACGCCGCTTATATATTGTTATTCAAACGAAAAAGTGTGTTGATGTGTACATGTACTTTTACAGTCCCTAAGTTTTCCTCATTAGAGAGCCCGGGCTATCACAGCCGTGTTTACCATCTGGGTAGAGACGCTCATGTCTGGTGCATCATAATTACGACGCTCTTGTTAGCCTGTGAATGTATCTGGGGGTAGCCGTATCAGTCATCTTAAACTCCCAGTGCCTAGACCCACCTGAGGGCCCTGTTGTGCCAAAGTGTGGCAGATATTTCTGTTTCGTCGTTGTTGTTTTGTTTATTTATTCTCTGATATCTTTACTTAAAATAATTATATATAAAACAAAGAAATTATCTCTGTCTGCTTTATTGTATCTATATTTATAATAAATCTAGTTCTTTCGGTTTGTTTATACAACTGTAATGTTAAACCTGTTGAAATGTCTGCTGTCCTCCTGGCCAGATCTCTCTTGAAAGAGATTTTTAATATTAATGAGACATTTAACCTGGATCTACCTTGCAACAGGAAAATTCTTACAGGCTCTCAGTGACTTCACATCATTACTGAGCAATATGTTTGACATATGTTGACAGACTATAACAACATTTTAAATTCCCATGCTCGTTTTTTGGCACGTACCCCAAATCACTTTTTGGAAGACGATCGCTTTTGACACAACACACCGAAGCTCTCAATTGCAAACTTAGTGAGGTTCACTTCAGCTGTAAGTCACTGTGTAAAAGTTTTGAGCCACCTCTCATTACTTTGTATATTTCTCCCAAAGCTAGACTTTCTTGTAATTCTTTGTGATAGTTTGACCTATTTGAGCTATTATGAATTATTTGAGCACAAGAAAGGCTTCTAACTCAAGGGATGAAGCAGTGTTTCATCTATACTTAAGCGGCAATTTAGCAAAGAACTCATTTTAAATCGTATCTTTAGTCACTTTTACTAGCAGCCAGTGACATAAACACTAAATCACAGTAATAACACAGTGTGACAACATAAAATAGTAAGTCCTGAAGAAACGGGAAGAAAATCCTGCAAAGGCCTGACAATAGAAGCACCTTGCTCATCAGTTGAGCCATCTGCTCTTCACCTCAGTGGAAGGTTGGTTGTTGAGAAGTCATTCTTAATGAAGGGAAAGGCTGAAGTATGCTAAATCACCATGTAATGCCATCTAGCAGACATCTGATTAGGAGGTGCCTCATTTTTTTCACTGTTTCATTTCACTGTGTGTTATACTTGTATAACTATGCATGTGACGAATAAAGAACCTTGAACCTTTTAATCATGAAAAATGATTAAACACACTGCCAGTGCACACTATCGGTCATGGATTGGCCTCAGACAGGCCGTGAGTCTGGATTTCAACATTATTGGAGCAGTGTGGGATCATCTAAAGATGGCTGACATCCAAAGAAGAGCTTTGAACGTCCTCCCAAAAGCCTGGAGAACTAATCCTGAAGACTAAAAAAATGACAAGGAATCTTCTGTGAGACAGTTCAGGATGTGTTGAACAATAAAAGCGATACCGGTGTACCAAATGCTCACGTTCAGGCTTGTTGTACAAACTTTTTTTTTGTCTCACATACACATATATATATTTCCATTTATGTTTCAACAAATCACTGCACCCATTTCCCTTTTTCCTGGTGAAATGTAAGCAAATGAGGTGTGACTTGACTTTTTTTTTGGGTTTTTACAGCACTGTATATAATGCGTTACTTCATGTCAATGCAGTTGACCTTAAATCAGTGATCTCCAGCATTTATGAGCTTTCATTCATGTGGAAAGTGGAAATAGACTCCACTGTCTCTCTTTCTCTCTGTGTTTGCATAACAGCAGTGGAGTTGCACCTCGTCTGATCTGTTTTTGTCAGACAATTAGTGTAACGGCCAGTGGAGAGCACAACATTAATCTAGTGCTACATTACGCCTCCAACCTGCTGTAAGCACTAATCCACAGGAAGTGTTCAGCATCATCGTGCTTTACTTCACTTTAAGAGTTCCCTTCACAGGTGGAAAGCTATTCTGGCTATGCTCCTAAGCTTCTAACTTAATTTCTTTGTAACGGAGCATGATTTCTATCTGGGACTATTTAACCACAGCCTTCAACATCTGCTCCTTCATCCACTCCGGGACTTAATCCATTTTCAATCTTGAGCACCTAATGCAGAGATATTTTGTCATAAAGTCAAAGCAGTTGCTTCTTCACATTCTCTTGATAGTTTCCGTTTATTTTGCAAGGCTCCAGATTAATTTAATCTACAGTGAGTAACTTTTTAAATATTGTACAAATATTTTCCAGATCCACCTCTCCTGTTGCCATCTCTTCGCCTCTTCATACCTCCTCTGCGCCTGGTATCTGCGGCCATGTGGCACGTCGTGCAGGGGGGAAGCGTGCACGACTATGGGATGGTGGAGGAGTTCATCAGCACGGTCACAGAAATCGTGCCTGAGATGCTAAATGCAGATCAGAAAGCTCAGCTCCTCCTGGGACTCAGAGCACGGGTAAGTCCCTCTTGTGGAAGAGTGGCTGCCATAGGCGAGGTTTAGAGAAATCTTTGGGGCCCTTGATTGAAGTCACTGGAGGCTAACGGCTCTTTAGAGATCAACGCCGTCACCTATCTTTCTGAATTGCATTCTTTCTAAGAAGAGCAGAAACAGTGTTACTTGTGCTGTGCTGTACTAATGTACAGTAAAAAAAAACAAACTATTGCTTGTGTAACATTAAAGCATGCAGACCAGTTCTAGTAGCTTCCCTAAATAAAACTGAGTGAGTTCACCAGATGATAAAGTGCTGCATGGTGAGAGAACTGGAAATTTTTTTGGGTTAGGGACTCTAAAACGTATCTCTTTAACTGTTATGTAGTTGTACAGCTGTTTATTTTTACCCTATAGTCATGTATAATACTGATAACGGATCATTTTTTGAAATCCTTCCCAAACATGGACAACAGGCCAATCCTGTGTGGCTGTGTTGTTTTTAGTAATGGTTACAGTAATCAGGGAAATGTGGTGTGCTGACTGTTTGCTGCCTTGTTTAATCAGGCCTGTTTCTAAGCCAGGAGAGTCCCTGCTGTAGTTGGACTTTGTTAATGTTTTTTTTAATTAATAAAATCATGTTTCAGGTTGTTCTTGAATTGTGTCGGACCGAGCAGATAACGGACAGAGAAACCATTGAGATGCACCTGAACAGGATCAAGGCCCTCGTGTCGACTTGGGCAGCACAGGTTAGATCCTTTAGAAGAAAAACAAGTGCCCTTTAGGCCAGCAGCCTTGTCATAGTTTCCCTCCGATTATTATTATTATTATTTTTTTTCTTCCTAAATTGCAGCTTGTGATTTTTAGTTTTTTTTCCAGCCGTCTTTTGCAGATGTTGAGTTTCCAGAGTCCAACTTTGTGGATCAGGTTGAATTGTTGTTGAAGG
Organism: Haplochromis burtoni; assembly: GCF_018398535.1. NCBI lineage: Eukaryota > Metazoa > Chordata > Actinopteri > Cichliformes > Cichlidae > Haplochromis > Haplochromis burtoni. The sequence goes on from NW_024582545.1 coordinate 876,822, forward strand.
ATCCTGAAGAGAAGGACAGGTTCTTCCAGGTTTGTAACATCATGTGCTGTCAAACTCATGTATTCTATCTAATAATAGAGAAACAGAATATATAATACACATTTCTTTTCCACCCTCAGCATGTTTTCCCTACTGACTTTGGGCCTGAATATGACAGTGCTATTCAGGTTTTAATGCTGGACTTCCTGTCCAGATTGGAGAAGCTTCTTCCAGTTCCAGATATTCAACAGGTACTAGAATAAGTGTGGCAAAGCGGCCTTTCCAGCACTATTCTACTTCCCTAAATAAGTCCAGTTTGCATTTAAAAAATTACAAATTTTCCAAGTAATCTTTCAAGTCAGAAGAGGGTTTATGGTAAAATTTTAGCCTTGGCTACCTTTTTATTTCCTTTTATTTGTATTTTTTGCATTTCTTCTCTAGACTGCTTCCATGCTCAGTGCCGTCCCTTCAGCTCTGGAGGAGTGTACACACTCGGTTCCTGACCTGCAGCACCTAAAAACTGTACTGCAATATCACACAACACTGGGACATTTCGACTGGAGTGGTGAGTCTCGTCTTGGGTCACGAGCACATTGTTGCTAATGTAGTCTGAATGGATGATGGACTTGTCTACAAACACTGTCCAGCTGTTCTCTGAGCTGTAGTGATCTCTGGCATGATCTGCTCATCTCAGTTGGCATACAATACAGCAGCAAAGTGTATTTAGAAAGAACGCAGACATGTGGAAAAGGTTGGAAGAGTTTATTTGCAGTTTATTTTCAGTTAGGTTATTTGTAGAAAAAGTAACCTGATGAAGCATTAATGTTTCACTTTGAGAGAAGATTAAAATGTCCTCAACCTGTTACTAAAACAATTAAAGTTTAAATGGTCCACATTCTACTCTCTTTTACTTCTGTGGAAGAAATGTAACAAAAACTACATTTATCTCTGCTTTGCAGCATACCAACTAGGGCTGCAAAAATTAGTCGACTAGTCACGATTACGTCGACGATCGTCGACGACTGATTTAATAGTCGACGCGTCGTTTGAAGCTTTGTAAGGTCCCAAAAGACGCAGGAATAATAGCAGGATTTAAGAGTGTAATAACGGACTGAAACAGAAGATGGCAGCACTGCATGTACAAGGATGCCAGCTGCCGTTAAACCCCGAAGAAAAACTAGCTCTGTCCCAGAATTCATAGCGCGGTCCAGCGCAGTTGTCAACAATGGCGGCAGCTAGTTAGTTTTTATGTTACTCTTATTATTCTTTCTGGGTCACAAAATAAACGTTTAACATATTTTCAGGAGAATGTAGCTGTGTAAACCTCAAATATCTGCTCAGTTTATCAAGACTTCACTTTTTTCAAAAGCGCTCCGACGTTTTCGGAGACGTCTGTTACCCACCAGCTCAATAGTTAGCTGGGGTTCAAGGCTCACTAGAGCCCGTGAGAACACCGGACTCCCAGCAAATCGTTTTCAAACCCACCGCCGTCTTTCGTTACTCAGGTTAAACATATATAAGTCACTTAGATAACTTAAATGTTATTGTTTGGCTTTTTTTTTGTATTTTATTTGTTCCTGAGTAAATCGGTTTGGTTGAGATTAAAGTTATAGTTTTTACACAGCTGAATAAACGTCAAGCAGACAGCTGATTATCAGAAGTGTGAGATGTGTGAGAATTTACTCCGGTGTCCTGTTATATTTTAGATAGCAAGGAGCAGACGGCTGAGTTTATTAAACTTCACTGAAACAATCTGCAAATTTCATTAAAATTTAATAAACTATCATCTTGTCTTTATTTTTTAGTTAACACATACCTTAAACACTTAAAGCTGTAAGCTAATGATAGTTATATAAGAGCAGATGCGTGCTGGTGCAATAAGCTGTACGTTTTAAGTCCAATCGTTGCATGATCTGATTAGTCGACTAATCGCAGAAATAATCGATGACTAGTCGACTATCAAAATAATCGTATGTGGCAGCCCTAATACCAACCGATAATTGGTGGTCAGAACATTTTTCTTCTTTGCTGGCTAACTAGTCTCATAACATTTGTCATAAACAGACCATTCATACCTAAAAACATCCAGCTCTTAAAATTAGGTGGTAGCACTTATTTTATTTTTTATTTTTTAAGCACCATCTTGACCGGGGTTCCAAGAGATCTGAAAATGTGATGTGAACCGATCGATGAGAGCAACTCCATCACGAAAATTAAAGCTTTTACATAGTTTTATAAACCTAACAATAAAGGAAATGGCTACGCAAAAAACAACACCACAATCACACAGTCTGACACAAAGTCATACACCAAGCAGGAGGTATACCATCACAAAAAACAAAAAGTAATTGAGGAGTCTAGTTATGTGTGCAGTCAATTATATTTTTCAGGGGATTTTTTTGTTTCTTTGTTTCGTACATACAGCGTAGTGGCTTCTTTGTCATATTAACAATCTTCCAATTATATTTTGTGAATCTTTGTGTTAATCTGTGGAAAGTCGTCTTGCTCTTATATTGAAAGTTCAGAAGCTGCTAACCAGTTAGCTTGAGGTCTTCTTAATTCACATTTCTGCACTGGTTGATGAACCATTTCAGTGCTGTGGTGGCCCACATAGTTTCTCCTCGTGTGGTCAAACAGCATTCAACTCCACCATCTTGGACTCCAGCAGGCAATGGTAGTTCATTTTTGGGCAGCTAGAGGGCAGCTCTAACCAGAACATCCAGCAGGTGAAGAGCTGCTTTATGACTGCAGAGCAAATGAGGACTACAGAAGCTTCCTGAAGTCCAAGATGGTCGAGTTGTGGTCCCTTCATGGGATTTTTATAATATCACAAGCACACTACTCACAACATTACAGGAATATTTAGACTAACACAGAATAACACCAATTCACAACCCCCAAAGAGGGACTGGTTTAGCACTTGGTGGTCACTCTATTTTTTTTCTAGTTTTGGTGTTCGTTTGTGTCCTTGCCACTGCTAGGAGCATGGAATGGTACATGTAGGCCACTCAGGCTGCAGGAACCTTTTACCAGCAAACTGATATTATGCACAACACTACCACGAACACACTTTTGCTTTTTCTTTGAGCTTTGACACTCTAACAAAACTAATGCATTCTTCTCTCTCCTTCAGATGAAACTCAGGCCATTCCATCTTCATTTGGGAATTGCATCCTGTCCTCGCTGTCCCTTCCTCAGCTGGAGAAGGTTGTGATCGATCCAGACCAAATACAGTTACAGCACGCACCAGAGCAGCTGGAAAGCTGCATGACTGTCCAGGTGGAGGGTGAAACTGTGACGCTGCTGGACTACATCCAGATCGAACAGGCGCCCAGTTTGGTCGATGACCAAGAAGAAAATGTAATAAATGAGGAGGAAACGGAAGAAGACGCAACGCAAGAGGAAGCAGGCGATGCCTTAAAGCCGGCCGCTTTTCAACCACTTAAACAAAGCAAAAGACTTGAGTTGAAGAGAAGAGCCTTAAAAGAGGATCAAGACTCAGCGACGGCTAAGAGACAAAGGAAAAAATACCCTAACAATAAAACATGTCCTGTGTGCAATAAGACTTTCCTGCGGGCGGCGGCCATGAGACGGCACCAGGAGATTCACGATGCAAACCGGGACCTTAAGTACAAGTGCACCAGCTGCGACAAACGATTCAGGGACCATTACGACATGAACAGACACACCATGCGCGTCCACGAAAGGGGGGAGATGTACAACAGCGGTAAAGAGGAAGACTCAGGGGATCCAAGCACCTCAGAGATGTCAGAAGACAGAAACTGCTCTTTTTGTGGGAAGTATTTTGCTCGCCGAGTGGACATGGAGCGGCACATGAAGTCTCACTCAGAGGATCGCCCATACAAGTGCTCTTTCTGTGAGAAGAAATTCAAGAATCCTTATGTTTTAAAGAGACACCAGAAGGAGATCTGTAAAAGCAGAGAGCAGAAGAAGGTAAGGAGGAAAGAGGCTCAGCGCTCAAATACGCAGCCAGCTTCGGAGGTGTCGATGGAGGGTAAAGTCTGTCCCATCTGCAGCAGGATCCTCCCCTGCACTGCAGACATTGCAAAGCATTTACGATCTCACTCCGAAGAGCGTCCCTTTATTTGCGTCACATGTGAGAAAGGCTTCAAGTACAAAGACACGTTAAAGAAGCATCAGATTATTCACGGTCATGAGGGCATCAGAGAGGAGCAGACCAAGACGGTGGAGCAGATTTTGGCTGAAGCCGAAACTTTTACGCAGAACTGCGTGGAGACTGGAGACGCTGATAAGCAGGAAAGTAATCTGGACACTCCCGCAGACACATGTGAGGAACCCCCCGCTGTGCCTGTGCAAAAAGTGGCCAAAAAAGGCCTGAAAGTATGCCCGGTGTGCTCTCGAGCGTTTGACAGCGTCAAAACCCTGAACAGACACATACAGTGTCACACGGACGATCGGCCGTATCACTGCGTCCACTGCAAGAAGCGCTTCAAACACATGCACGGCCTCAAGAGACACCAGATTTACGCCATCTGTCACAAGAAAACCAGTCGATTCTTGTGGAAGAAGGAGCATAGGGCGGGGCCGAGCCAAAGCGACGCGAGCAGTGCTGACCTCCAGCAAGGGGCCCCTCTGAAGATCCCAGTGTGGTGTTCCAACTGTGGCAAGCACTTCGAATACCTGTCCGCTTTGAAGGACCACCAGGAGAACGTTTGCAAGATGGAAATGAGGGATATTATGAAATGTGACGACTGCGGGAAAGAGTTCAAGAGCATGACCATGCTCAAAGTGCACCAGAGGATCCACGACCCCCTGTACTGCAAAGAGTGTGGGAAGATCCTGGCAAACGAGGCTGCCTTTGAGAGGCACAAGCTAATGCACAGACCTATGCAGTGCACAATGTGCGACAAGACTTTCACTTTACTGAGACGCTTGAGGGAACACTACGAGAAACAGCACAACTTCTCCGGGCCGTATCCCTGCCCACAGTGTGACAAAAGCTTCATCCAGCTGTCCTACCTCGCCATTCATCAGAGAATCCATAAAGGAGAGTTCCCTTATGTTTGTAACTTGTGCCCAGAGAAGTTCAGGTCCTCCAACTGTCTGACGGTGCATCAGCGGAAACACACTGGGGAGAAACCCTTCCTCTGCTGGCAGTGCGGGAAGTGCTACCGCTCGGCCTCGGAGCTCACGGTCCACATGGGAACGCACTCGGAGGAGAGGCCGTGGGCCTGCACACAGTGCAACATGGCGTATCGTACCAAGCTGCAGCTCACAAACCACGTGGAGCAAGTCCACATCGGGGTCCGGTATCCCTGTAACAGCTGCGGCAAGCAGTTCATGAAGGAGACGTCACTGAAGAGGCACGAGCTCATCCACACAGGAGAGAGGCCGCACCAGTGCACCGTGTGCGGGAAGACCTTCCTGACCGCCAACGAGCTCAGGCTCCACAACAGGTACCACACCGGGGAGCGGCCGTACAAGTGCGAAGTGTGCGGTAAAGCCTTCATCCAGTCGGGCTATTTGAAGTCGCACATGCGGATCCACACGGGAGAGAAGCCATTTAAATGTGACATATGTGACAAAGGTTTCAGGTTGTCTTACCACATGAAGAAACACAGGCGGACTCACGCCGGGAAGCCAAAGAGCTACGTATGCGAGGAGTGTGGGTTAGCGTTCCTCCAAAAAAAATCCCTTTGTGAACACTCCCTCACTCACGAATTTAAAGTGGAGTCATCTTTCACAGAGGAAGTGAGAATAGAGTTTCAGTAGAAATCCAAATGTCTCTTAATGAGACACTCTGACCGGTTTAAACGGTGGTGCTTTTGTTGCTTTCCATTCATTCTGATGTTCTGAAGAACATATCATTGATCTCTAAGACGTGTATCTAAAACCAGTGAACATTTTCAGCTTGCAAATCTTTCTGCAATAAAAAAAACTTGAATTTTACCATCTCTTCTTTGTTTTTGAATGAGAAAATTGCTTATGTTGTCTAGTAATTTGGGGTTTAGCCTAGTAGTGTGAAACGTGGCCCTGCAACTAAGCCAACCGAAGGATCTGAAACTCCATAAAGCACCCCTCCAATAGCCAAACCCACCTGTTCTCTGATTGGATAGTTAAATTTGTGATTGACATGACATTGGCCAATCAGATGAAAGAAAGAAAAACTGAGTCAAAATTCGTACTTGTAACTTGAAACTTGAGTGCAGAGTTTCACAGGTATTTTTTTTGGCTAAGTCCACACACAAATCTTTTTACGCACACACAAATTCTTTTTACACACATACAAAACTGATTTACGACCACAATTTGAGCCCATAGCAAAACTACAAAAGTTCTTTTGTCCAAATAAAATATGAGCAGCTGAAAGATGGGGAAATCTCGGCTTGTTCTATTTTTCGTGAATAAACGCACCATCATGGAGAAAAACATTCCAGAGACGAAGCGAAATAAAATCAGAGACCTTTAATATGATTTAACCTGTGGTCTTTTATTAGCTGTCCACAAAAGCATGTCATGGAACGACAGAAACTGTAGCACGAGTGTAACATTCCTTTTTGTTGTTATACTCCACCACATCCCTGCTCCTCACACCATGTATAATTTATATTTCATATATATATATATTTTGTACAATATACATGTTCTCATCAAAGGAAAAGAAAAAAAAAATGCAAAAGTTCATCCCTCCCCCTCGGTTGGGTGTGAAAACTAGTGAATACCCCATGCACGTTTTCACTGCGTCTAGGAGAAGTGTCGTTTATTAGGAACAAGTATGCAGGCAAATAAAGGGGAGGGTCTCGGTGGACGAAGCTGGTGTACAGAGCACATTCTCAACAACATTAAACAAGAAGAGCCATGCGAACCGACACTTACTCTACAGCTTGGACCCAGTTTGGAATCAAAAGCGCCAGTACAGGGGCTAAAGTTAGTCTTTTGCTAATGGCGTAACATTAAGACAGATTTAAAAAAGGATTGTTTTTTCCTCTCTATTCTAATGTCAAAGCCATATATGTTTCTTTGAAGAAAAAAAAAATCACAATAAGACTGAAACTTAAGCTCACAGTTGAAATACTAATGCTTTTCGATTGAGAGAGAGAGAGGCTACAGTAACACTGGCACAGAAAGTGCTTGACATCATTGTGAACCTTTTCACCTCTGCGGAGACAAAAATGGCTTGCATCTTTTAAAGTTACGTTTCACATTTAAGAAGCGAGTGTGGTGAGTCGACATCGTGACTGTCAGCTTCCTCAAAGGGTTCATGGTAAAAATGAACACCACGGTGGCAAAACAGTACATGAAGGGGCGTCACAAAAGAGACAGAAATAATATTCATATATATTCAACCTTCTGTTTCAGTCTCAGTCACTCGTATATAATCGTCTTTCAGCTCATTATACTCCATCTCCTGTGGCATATTGCACATCATACCACTGAAAGTAATACAATTTAATGGAAATATTGCTTAATTTTTAAAACTTTAAAGTTTATATTTATATATCTCTATATATTCTTTTCCCTTTTGTAAAACAAAATAGCGGAATGTAAAATAAAATATATCATGCCGTGTATGTAGGTAAGAAAATAAAGCTGTAGGATAACATCTGTACTTTCTTTTCTGTAGCTATTTACAGAACTTTGTGTCAATGTGTGTGTGCGTATATGCCCAAATCTCTCTCTCTTAAAATGATTTGCAGGAACCAAAACAAATAATATCATTATTTTTGGAACGTGCTACAGTTTTTTAAATGATATCTTCCGATTACAGGAGGAACAACCACCACAGAGTATGAGGACACTTGAATGATGTTTGCATTGTTTAGCCAAAGTGAAGCATCTGGTTTCCTTTTTTTTTTTTGGTTTCTCGCTGGATTGGAAAACTTTGCACGTTTGCTGCACTGTTACATTCATGAAATACACTGTGTGGTGTGCGATTTCCTTAGAGGGAGAGAGGTACCGGTTACATCGGATGGGTTCGATTAAAACGTTCTTTTGAGCAGCAGAGCTGACAGTTGTTTACATTTGGTCCTTTAAGGAGTGAGACGCGTTATTTGATGCAATCACAGGGATAAAAAGGTTGAATTATTGCACACTTTGAGCACTGAGTTTAAATTCCCACTTTTTTGGATGCGAATTAAGAAAATTCACTTTTACATAAAAGCCACCAGTCAACCAAGTCCTCCAACCCCCAAACCATCTTCTGACATTTTGAACATTTTTTGGGTATTGATAAAAATTGGTAGATATGCGTACTTGTTTTCCAGTTAAACTGTCCTCAGATTTGGTTGAACTTCTGTTTTTAATCTAAAAATTTGGCGCTTTCCTGAACCGAAGTTGACATTCATGCGAAATAAAATGGCAGCGGCAACTTTTTTTTTTTAATGTTTTGATTAATCTCTAAGAAGAGAAAAATCATAAACAAATTTAATTTCGGAGTTACTGAGTTTGTTTAAAACATATCAGAACGGGAAAGTTTATTTTCCTCCTCACCTTAAATTTAGCTTTTAACGGCTTTCATCTGCACACTGCGCTCATTTTTCTTGGTAGTCATAGTTATCATCTCCCGTTTTTTTTTTTTAAATATATAGGCTTGTTTTTTCTTCACACAGTTTTTAAATCTATCATGATGATTAAATTAAACTAAATTAAAACAATTGTTTAGTATTTCAAAGATGTGTCACTTTCATTTGATTTTTAAACTAATTTCCAGAAAGGAAGGAGAGGAAAATACAAAGCAGTTGGTGTCCATAATTATGAACACACATTGAAAGCTGTGGAAAGATATCCCACGTGCCTACTTGGAGGATGTGTGCATAGCGACTGCAGAAGTCCGAGTATCTTCCACAGGACTGCCCACACAAATTCTTGAGTGGGTGCTCTGATCATGAAATTTATGAGGTTTATGCTGCCATCCTTCTGGATCACTGCTGTAACTCTAAAAGTGCTTGTTTCATTTTCTTTTAGTTTGAGGAACTTCACACATCAGATGCATCAGGTTGTTTTATGGAATCTACTATTTTAGTTTGGATTTACTAAATTTATTTGAAGCTAATTTTACACCTCAGCACTCACAGATTTACCCTCACCAGCCATACACCTTTCTAATATCGGGGTGAACACCTGCTTTCACAGATTCAACAAGGTGCTGTTGTTTACTCCAAATTCTGACCCTTTCGCCTGAATGTTGCAGCAGAAATCGAGACTCATCAGACATTTAACGAGCAGTTGAACTGGATAAAGTGGCTGTGTAAGTCAAATAACATCGTCTACATTTACCCCATTTAGACTTGCAATTAACATATGTCCAAACCACACAACATTTGGAGGTCTTATTTTACCGAGCTGCTTCATGGAGCAGCTCAGTCAAATAAACAGAACCCTGACGTGGGACGTGCCATGTTTTTTGACAAGTCCAACTAATTTCCATACTGATTACAAGCAGAGTGGAGAGACCGAGGATGCATTTTTATACCGGTCGTAAATGTAAAGACCCATAAATCAGATATGCATTGAGAGAACGTGTCCAGATACAGATGGCTGGTATAAATAGGGTAATTGTGCCTCTAATAAACTCAGTGCTCTGTGCAGGATTCAGCCTCTCCTTCGAAGAATTCATGTGGGGGTGAAGCCTTAAACAAAGAGTGACTTTAACATGCATCTCATGGTCTACCCCGATGGCTTAGAATATTATCTGAAAGAGCTCAAGTAATTTGAGGCAAAACCTCTTCAACACCTCACTCAGCCTACTCAGTCTACACAGAAAGCACACCTAAAGCAAAAACAGAGGAGTCATACGAACAGAGTAAACATGCAACTTTGCATAAACAAGACGCACAGCAGGGAGCACATTCAATGAGACTGGTGTCAGCAGCCAAGCGGGTGTGTGTAGGGGAGGTGGGGATACTGTACATCAGCTTACAAAAAAAACAATAACAAAAAAACTAACACTATGACTTTCAGAATGTATTAACATGCTTACTTTAAGCATCTTTAAAGAGAAAGTCCCTGCCAATTGAAACCCCCCCTCTCCAAATCCCGCTTTTGATCAGTTTTGCAGTGGATACAAAGTTAACAAGCAGCGTTTTCCCCTTACTTCCCCTTGCGAAAGTGGTCCGTGAAGTAATATCTGCATTAAAAAGCAACACCAGGGGTCAGCTCAGTTGACAAGATGTCATGCAAAAAAAATACCGATAATAGTAACAATAATTTTTTTTAAAAAAAAAAGAGTCGTCCGTGGGCGTTATCGCAAGTTAATTTCCCAGTTGGGCATCCATGTTTCAAGCATAAGTCAGCATAGATTTCACTGAGTGGGCCGTCTTTAGTCGAATGAGTGCCGGCCGCAGTGTCGGCCACGGTGGAAGTTCCTGTGATCAGTTTGGCCTCTGCACACAGTAGATATAACACAGTGAATCCAACATAGAAGAGACAGAATGAGATGTAAATAAGAGCCACCTAAAAGTCCGCCTGCTGGCTTTGCTACTAATCACTTTTATTGGTTGTATAGAAGGGTTATATCTAGATTTTGGCATGTGTAATGGCATCCACTTCCATAAAGTATTATTGTTTGTAAACCACAGTCTCATTTCGCAGATGATAACGAAGCTGCATTTATTGAGTTAAAAGTCTACTCTACCTTTTCGAGTGAAAAACAGTGTACAGTAGCCTATGTATTTCATGCACGTATCCTATATGAAATACAATAGAAATTTTTTAGAATCATGGTTTAGAGCTAAATGATACTGTTGGGTCAAGGCAGTTCTGTTTTTTTTGTTTTTTCTTGTAGGTTTTTATTACTCTTCAGGGTGTGAAGTGACCGATGGGAGCCACAGGGCAAAAGAGTTCAAGGTCAGAAAGTCGCAACATGAACCCCCATTGAGCTGCAACAGGCAGAATTAAAGGGAATTCCTGACTTAAAAACATCCGACAGCTCCTCTTCATCAGCGGGGTGGGGGCTTGGTCAGGGGAAAACGGGGAAGTAAAGCGGGACGCTGGATGCTAAAAGTGGCATTACATGGATGCTGTGGTTGGATCGAAGGGCTCCGGTGAGGATGACGTCACACCACGGAGCCCTTGGAGGTGGAGAGGTGGATGGAGTGGATGCGTGCGGCCAGAGTCTTCTCCAGGTCGTGGAGGATGTCGGAGCAGATGCCGGGGCTGGACACGGGGCTCTCGGCGGGGGAAGGTTCGTACAGGAGCTGCTTGAAGCCATCGAGTTCGATCAGCAGCACCATGTTCTTCAGGAAGTAGCCCTCGATGAAAGCCGTCAGCTCCGTGGCACCAAGGAACTACAATGAAAATGAAAGATGAGAGGAATGTGTGACATTAGCAGCTTTCAAATTCTGATTATATATAATTTTGCTTAACAATATTCCAGCCCAAAATTGGTAATTGCTTTTTAAGAACAGTCATCATTATTATCCCAGTGTTTGATCCTTACAATAGCAGCTATTAATCTGTCAATCTAGCACTTTCTTTAAATATCTTTAATTAGTTTACTTTGAACAACTAACAGGGTATTTTTATTCCAGTACTCAGGCGGGAAGATGGAAATAAAGGTGGAATTTTCAGCTCGAATTTCCCCACTTGGAAAGTTGTAGAAACCCCACAAACACCAACTTCACAAAACTGTAAAACCGGTACTCTGTACTACCACTTTTAGCTTCTGAGCTAAAAGCAACACAGCTTCTAATTAGGTATTCACTTTAAAATAAAACTATTATCCTGTTTTACAAGTTAATTTGTCAATGCACCTTTTCTGCAATGTAACTTAATAAAAAATATACAGCAAATGTTAACAAACTGAGCAACATTAACAATATAAGCAAGACAAACCCTGAGACTGGAAAATAAAGCCAGTGTATATAAGGGCCATTTCTTTAATGTCCATGTGAGGTTCCCTTAAAAGTCAGTCAGTTGCCATTGACTCCCATGTTTTAATGCTGTTATAGCAAATTTTACTTTTTACAAACGTATACGTTATTAATGGTTTAATCACACTGCCATCTAGGCTTCATCACAGAGTCCTGGAGATTAGCTGGAGACCGCCTGGCAACCTCTGATTGCTGAGGAAAAAACATGTATTTCCTGTTCGGTTGGTCAGTGATTGCTCACAGATTAAATCTGTTACCTTCTTGTGATTGTGTTGATTACCTGGCGGTTACCTTGGTCCCCTGTTGTTTCCATGGATGATGCCAACATGTCTGCAAACAGTGGCAAACTACTTCTACTACCACCAAGTGGTAGTAAAGTCTGAAATGCTACGTCTCACTACTGCAATCAATACATTTAAAAATCGCAACTTTTCCTTTGAAGACAAGTGGGTATGCTTTTCTGGTACGCATTGCACTTTCCACAGTTTCACTACTGCTCTGCTAGTAGTTGGCAAGTGTTTGCAGACAAGTCGGTGTCTTCCATGCACCAAAGCATTATTATTATTCCCTATTCTCAGTTGAGCCTAGCATGACTGCGGCTCAACTGAACGTCTTGATCGTGTCTGGTGTGTCAGCCCATGCATAAAGTTTTTGTTCCACTTTGTTCCATTTGTCATTTGAGTCACTGCCAATACAAAAATATGAGAGCAGCTTGAAAAATAGTGTGTGTGGTGGTTGTATTGCCAGTCTGCAATAGTTAATTAATGGCATGTTTGCACCTTATGTAAAAATTCATTACACAAACCCCTCCCAGTATGTAAATCAGCTGCTAGAGACCGTAAGCCTCCCACCTTAGCGTGTTTGTAGAGGTCCACACAGGTTTCGGTGGTGATGTTCTTGGAGCAGATGATCTCACAGTGTCTCTGAAGGGCCTCTAGTTGGAAGAATTTGGCTGCAGACAGGAGCTACAGGGAACAGTACAGCCACACAGAATGAGGCACAGGACTCGGGATTAGAAATGTTAATACTCATGCTGTCACTCCACAGGCTTTGGTTAAGTCTTTCTTACCTCCATTACTTCAGTGTTGCGTATGTGCAGGGACTCGGTGCCTCCACAGTACAAATACTGCATCACCAACTGTAACAGAGAACAGTACAGGCTTCAGGTTATGAAGCTGATGAAGAGTACAAGAGGGACCCTTTTTTCTGTTGCTTTTTTTGTGCCTCTTTTTTGGCTCCATTCTGTCACCTGGAAAGTAATCCAGATTTGAATTACATATGTAAATTTAAGCATTTACATATTTTCACTGCTATCAAATACCTTCCCTGCATCCAGTCATATTTACTCTCATGTTTTCTTTTTATCGCCATTTAAAAAGGAACAAGCATTCAATCAGTAAAAATAAAGAGCAGACCAGAGATAAACAAGTCCCCAGCAGGACTGGAGAGAAATTGAAAGAGACAAGGGGAAAGAAATGGGAGGGGGAAGCTCTGGGGCCGCAGTTTAATTGTGTCTTCTGTAGCCTCATGGATACACCCAGTGGAAAGCTAAAAGATAAAGAACATCCAGAAAGCGAGCAGGAACAACATTTCCAACATTTTAGCAGCCGCCAAGCCGGTTCAAGCTCACGTTTCTGGGCTCTGGGTTTACAGCTAATGTGAATCATTTAAAATCAGAAATGTGCAATACTGCTGACAGACTTCATTTAACCCTTTTCCAAAAGGATTCATGCCATTCCCACAGATGTGCACAAATTGGGTCAACCTTAAGCTTCATACGGTAAAGTTGGAGTTATATGCTTTCTGTGTTTGAGAATTAAATGGATTTCTTAATCTCGATTGTTTAACTATGTACCTAACACCATTCCTTCAGAATAAAACAATCAAACGTGGAGCCTGTTCTTATACTCATAGGGGACGATGAGTGTTGTGGGTCTGGTTGAGAGTGGGAATAGGTTTTGTATGCACTGAAATCTTTCTTCTCTCACCCCAGAGAAGAACGGCAGACGGCTGCCTTCTCCCTGAGCCTGGATCTGCTGGAGGTTTCATTTCCGTTAAGAGGTAGTTTTTCCTTCCCACATACATTCTACCGTACAATATAAAGTGACTTGAGGCAACTGTTGTTGTGATTTGGTGCTGTAAAAATAAAACGGAATTAAATTGAACTGAAATAAACGTCTTACATGGAAAATATTGTACTTGACATGGCTGATCTCAATGCAGGTGTTTTCTGCTGCTGGTCGGTTTTGCAGCAGCGACTTGAACCTAAAAACAATAACAACAAAAAACAAATAAATTCTACATTATTTTTCCCATCGGTGCGCTTTTGTTTTACAAAATAAAATAGGAGCAAAGTTTCAGGTTACCTGGGTGAAGCTGTAAACAGCAAAACTTTATGTGCATAAAATGGTTTCCCCTCCACCAGGAAGGTAACATCAGACATCTCCTTGTTGTTCAGGAAGTGGGGGTCTAAAAAAAGAGAACAAAAAAAAAAAAAAAAGAGAGATTTATTCACGTCTCCTACACAATGCATGCAGAGCAGCAAACAGCAGAAGATTAAGCTAATGTGGCCATTAATTACCGCAAGGCTGATTCATCACGCGCCTATCAGTGCTGAATTATCAAATCGCGTTAGCATTCCTAAACGGCAGGGGATTTGCATTTGATATCCGGTGTTTGCATCCTCGAGTGCATTTCATTCACTGCACACAAATCAAGTGATTTAAAGCACTTTATTTAAACCCTGCCAGAAAATGATCAGCAGGTGGCGCTGCAGCGCCGTCACTGAATGTTTCTCTTCTTCCTCGTTTCTCTCAAAGAAATGTCTAAAATAAAGTTTGAGGTGTTAATGGACGATTTGGTTCATTACAGACAAGTGGACCCATTTTATCTGCACATAGAGAAAATACTGCACATCGAAATAAACAAAAAAATATCAGATTACTTTTAAAATGAAACTCACTTTACAGTTTTGGACAGAAGTTTACATGCACTCCTTATGGGCATGCACATCACGGTAATTCAGGGGTTTTAATTAGTTCTTTGAACTTAATATTTTCTTTTTCCAGGGTGAAATAATTGTACAGCATACATCTTTAATGACTTTAAATAAAAAACAAAAACAAAAATGAAAACACATTTTAATAAGAGTGTACCATCAAGTCAGTCAGACTCGTGGGATATTGATCTGGTCCGGTACCTCACAGAGGGGGTTGTCGATCACTTTCAGCTGCTTTGGGGTAAATCAAATTAAGAAGAGGAGCCCTAGAGGGGCAAAAACGAGACAACCCTCGTCTATTTTTTCACTAGTTTTTGGCTAGGGTCAGTGTCACTACTAGAAGCCTGAGGTGATACCTGGAACCTACAGAGGCTACAGAACAACTCCAGGATGGCACATCAATTCGTGCCATGGCCAGAAGGTTTGCTGTGTCTCCCGGCACAGTCTCATGAGCACGGAGAAGATTCTAGGAGACATGCAGTTGCTCGAGGAGAGGTCCTTAAACATCGATAAGACAACTATCTGCTCCTTTGTGCAAGGAGGAACAGGGTGACCTTCAGCACTGGTGTGAATGTCTCTGATGAAACAATCGGAAACAACTCATGAGGGTAGCCTGATATTCCGGTGCTCACTGCCCAGCACCAGTGAGCCCAATTGGCATTTAGAATAGAATACCAGTCCACCACTGGCACTGTAGCTTTTCACAGATGAAAGCAGGTTCACCCTGAGCACATGTGACAAACATGAAAGGGTTTGGAGAAGATGCAGAGAGCATTATGCTGTTTGTAACATCGTTCAGCGTGACCGGTGTGGTGGTGGGTAGTGATGGTCTGGGGAGGCATATCCACTGTGGGACACACAGACCTCTTCAGGCCAGGCAACGGCACCCTGAGTGCCATCAGGTATCAGGATGAAATCCTTGGACTCCCTTTCAGACTCTATGCTGGTGCACGGCAATGCCCGGGCTCGTGTAGCGATAGTATGCAGGCAGTTCCTGGAGAATGAAGGAACTGATACGATTGATTGGCCCCCACATCTGCCTGACCTAACGATAGATTACCTCTGAGACATTGTGTTTCATCCATCTCACGCTGGCAAGTTGCACCTCAGACTATCCAGGAGCTCCGTAATGCCGCAGGACACCATCCATTAATGGATTATTTAAGCCTGCCTAATGTTGCTTCACATCCTCATCTTCTCCTTTTTTTCTGACATATTCACTGTCACGTTTTGTTATCACTGATGTTCGATGTACGTTTTATGTGTCTGCTCTCCCAATATTTTGCTGTGAACGCACACAGAAAGGCGGCGACGTCCCAGAACAGAGCCAAGCCGCTAAATATGAATTACTGTGATTCAAAACTATCCTTATTTGACCACAGTAGTTCAATGAGTTTGTGCCAAAAAATGAAATGCAACTTGGATTAAAACTAATTACATTTAGGTCCATAATTTGTTGGGCAGTGACACAATCTTTTGTAATTTTGCCTCTGTACTCCACAACAGTGGGGTTTAAAATCAAACAATCAAGATGCGATTGAAGCGCACACTCAGATGTAATTCGAAGGTTTTAACAAAAAGTGTCTCATTAACTGTTTAGGATTCACTGCCACAGTTATAGTCAGTCTTTGTTTGTGGGTCTCTCTGCATTCAGTGTTTACATCACTAACTGGAAAGTACGATGTAATGGACTGAGATCAGGTGACTGACTTAGCTATTGAAGTCAAACAATATTGTTTGCTCTGAGTCTAAACAGAGCGCGTTGTGTGTGACGTCTTCTTTTGCGCATGCGGGCCGCTTTGAGGGTTCACGCTAGAGCGCATTTGCTGTCACATTTTATTTGTAGTGTGAACAAGTAGACAAAAAAATCGGATTTGATCAAAAACTCGGAATTGAGCATTAAGACCTGCAGTGTGAACGTAGCCTAAGAAACCTTAAAAATATATTGAATACATTTCTACTACTAGATAATGTTCATACAGCTCCTTAGAACACAAATAAAATCATTTTCTAGATAGATTTCCCCCAAAGTGGTGTTTTTCCAACAAACAGACAAAAAACCCCCAAATTATTTGTGAAAATATTTTGAAAACATCAAGAAGATCTTGTTTCATTATGAGTTAATCTGATACTTCTTTGTCTATATGTGGCTTCTTCTGAAGCACAGAAGGATGCACTGTAAATAGGATTAAATCCATTTGTAAACCTTTATTTAATCACCTGCTGCAAATATCAAAGGAACCTACAGATGTGACGAGGAGAAAAAGCGCGCTCTCTGAGCTTGAGGTAACTCCTCGCTCTAACCCCCCCAAAACACAACAAAAAATAGAGAGAATCTTCACCGCAGTCACATCCTCATCGCACAGCAAATGTTAAGCATTAATAACTCGCTCTCTTACCTAAGCGCGAGGTCTGCTTCTTCTTGATCTCCGTCAGCTTAGGGATGGGGAAGGGCCCGTAGCACTGCGTAAAAATGACTGACAGCTGCTGACTTATCACCTCATTCTGCAGACACACACAAACACCAGTGAGGACAGAAACTTTACACATATTACAGTTTTGTGGCCTCGTTTTTTTCCATGAGCAATCCGGGACAAGAAATTATGCAAATGTATGATAATATAGTTTGAAGTGCACTAAATTTATGCAAACATGAGTGTTATTAATGTCGGCCCAGCACATGGGCACAGGGCGGTTTGTATTCCCAGAAAGCGTGCCTTACGTTGTCTGATGTTCCTCTAATAAGCGTTTTGTTTACGTGGACATGAAAGAAAGCTCCAGTGACCTTGCTGGATCGGAGGATCTGGAACATGAGTGGCAGGCCGTGCGTGATCAGCTCCTCAGTGTACTCCTCCTCCTGGATGCAGCAGAAGTCTTTGAGCAGGCCCTGGATCAGCGGTCGGCGGTGCTGGATGAAGCAGGTACGCAGGGACTCGAGCCAGGTGTGCAGCGTCCAGGGAACACCTGGGAACACCAGCACACGGAGCGTGAATACACACAACATCCGAGAGCGAGCGGTTTCAAGGGCAACAGAACCGACCATGTTTCCATCACGTGATGGCGTTGTGGGAGGTGGAGGACGATGGCATGGTGGGTGTTTGGATTAAGGGTTTCAGTGAGAATAGAAAAGCAGCACCTGAATGTAATTAAAGAATGCTCTGTTAAATGTGTTGGACGTGAATGAAGTTTAACTGACGAGATGAGCGGAAAATTTATCATCCAGGTATTTTCATACTTGTATGTTTTATGGCTTTGAAAATGGCTCATTTTTAAAAAGATTTTTTAAAAACTTAAAATATTGAAAAAAAAAAGTCAACAGGGAAATGGTGGGACTGAAAAGCCCAGTCTGGAGGTGGCAGGTTTATATTTCTGGTAGAGGTGTGGTCCCTTGCTCAGGGGCAGGGGAGCGGTGGTGCAGTGAGCTCAAGGGCAGTGCCAAGGAGGTTGGTGGGACAGGTGTGCGGCATTAACTAACGAGGTCTCTCGATCGATCGATCGATCGATAGATCGATAGAGTGAAGCCGGAGCCCGGAGGAGGGGTGTGTGCTGTACACCAGCTGAAAAGCTACAGGATGTAGGTGCCAAACCTCACAGAACTGCCAGCAGTGTGTTCTCCTAATAAAAAACTGACAAATAAACACGGACGGTGTGTCAAGTCGTCCTCCTTTTCTACAATATTGTTCAGCAAAAAGTTATATTTTAAAACATATGGCACAACTTCTCAGTTGTTCAGGTCTGTCTGTCTGTGTGTTGTTTCAGGACAGGATTGCTCCTGCTAGCAAAGCTGGAAAAGCAGCATGAGTGGTTGTAATTACTGTCCAGACAAGAACCTTTACAACAGAAAAATAAAGCCAATTGGCAAAAACTACATTTCCTCTAATCCACTGTGTTAAAATGTGCAACCTAAAAGCACAAATTAATGACGTTTACAGCCTGATACAGGTGGGTTTTTTATTTGGATTTTATGCTTTGTGAGGGTAACTTTGTTTTTAAACTTGCTCATTAAGCCATAAAGTTTAGTATAAATTATGTCATTATTCCACTTTGAGGGATCTCTGTGAAGTTTTGTCTTCTTCAACACATGACATGAGTTGACTCTTCAGCTTCTCCGGCTGATTTAACCCCTCAAATACAGTCACATCCATAAGATCCTGGACAATGAAGACATTTAAGTAATTCTGCCTCTGTACACAGAGCATGTCAAAGGAGGATACAGACTTCAGGCAATCATTAACGCCAAGGGATTTTCATCCAGTTATTAAAAGCAATCCTTTTATTTCAGATTAATGCAAGTTACACTCCACTTTTGAGCCTCTGAAAATTGGGGACTGTGTGTAAAAAAAGCTGTCAGTGTGACATCGTAGGGCGTCGTATTGAAAACATAAATGTGTACGGCATGCCCTTCTATACGATATTACTAGTATGGTTTTCTGAAATTTTTTTCAAGGTTAACTTCGACCTTGGCAATAAAGGTCAAGGTCAAATGCTTAGCCAGCCGGGTACTACATTATTGTTGGGAAGTTTTAAAACGATCCATAAAAAATTGTTTGTTATGTAAAGATTTTACTGATCTTCACATTTAGTGTGACCTTGACCCAATTTTCACCTAAATTAAATCAGCTGATATTGTTATTCACCGTCACACAAAATTTGAACACGATATCTTGAAAACTTGACGCTGGACTGCTAACAAACAGACAAACAGACAAACAAACAGAACCGATCACATAAAAAAAACAAGATCACAATGGGAGAGGTTGAAGTTTGCACCTTTGTTTTTCTTTACAGGGGACAAATTTAAAAAAAGGGAGAACAAATTTTTTTTTTTTTTTTTACCACAGACTAAAATTTTAACTATCAACATAGCGCTCACCACGCAACCACGCTTTAATGAAACATAAACGATGTGAGAAAATACTCCGGACGTTTGCATCCAGAGTTTGATTACATCTCTATGCAATGGCCAAAACAGCAGCTCGTGTCCATCTTTTATGTACAGTTTGTAATTTTGATGTCAATTTCTCAGTTTTCCACACTTTAATATTTTTTAAAAAGAGTATCCCGGCTAAATAATCCAGCCACAGAAAATGATCTTAATCGTTACTATCATCTGCAAATTTTAAACCAATGTGGATAAGAAAGTTTTAAAAGCTCATCACTCACAGATTAGCTTAAATCCTGGAAACATTGTGCCCACAGTTGTAGAAGCTGTGAACCAACACCCTTAAAGCTCGCTAATTAGCAGCTTATATCTCATGTGTAGTTTAACACTTTGGTTTTTTAACTGGTTTAACAAATGGGATATAAGGTGCTAATTGGTGACTTTTAGATGGTGCTGGTTTTTACATTTGGACAGCTTACTGCTTGCATCTGAAAATTCTTAAATCTATCCTTAAAAACCAACAATTGCAAAGTATCACCTGATAACCTGACAGTACAGAACAGCTACTAAATTGACTGTGAGGTTGTTTTGCTGACTAAAATCAATGAATCCTCATCAAAACCTAATCAGCAGACCACATAAGGTCTTGTGCTCAATGAGCTGGGGTGCAAGCTGATGATTGCCACATTTACAAAATGAGCACTGCCCGAGGACACAGTTCCGTCATCGTGCTCACACCTTCGACCGAGTTATTATCACCTCGGATATAAAAAGTCCTACTTGTACGAGCGTTTCATGGTTGGATGAGTAGTTGGGATTTCTGAGGACGCGAGCACAGGACAGGACAGGACAGGACAGCACAAGCACATCTTCATGACAGCTGGAGGCAGCGGAGAGCGATGCATTTGTGCCAGTGAAGCATGCATTAGTAAATCTGACCTAAGCTGCGGATGTCTATGGTGATGTCCACATGGCCGTGCTCTGCGCTATGGTACATGGCCTCTCTCAGGGCCCTCAGTCTGGCCTTTCCTGTTCGCAGGGTCCCTCCACCATTGGCCTGGGGAGCCAACCTCTTCTCCCCTGGATCTGAACCCTCAGCTAGAATCTCCTCCAGGGACAGCACATCCCCCTTTTCCTTGTCTGAATGGGACAGGAGCTTCCGAAAAACATTCCTAGATGAGAGAAGAGAGATGAGACAAAATGGCAGGGTCAGGGCGAGAGGTAAACATCTGGCCTGGGGTCAAATAATATGAAGGAAAGCTGTGAAGTAAATGGTTCCAAGTTAGACACCCACAAGCTGCATTAAATCCACATTAAGGCCATTTGGCTCTGTAGCCCTCACTGGTGCTCACTCTTAATTGACTACAAATGTCCCATTGTACTCTGAACCTGCATCGCCAGCGTGTAGGAGTGATAATATATGACTCTTACAGGGATCAGGCTGAAAAGAAAAACTGTTCCAAATCTCCAAATTTATTGTACTCCATCAACATTGCATTGGATCTGAGCAACACAACGCCGCAGCAGTAACAGACTCCCTTCTTTGAGAAGAATGGACTCCAGCATGTAACATAAACAGCGTGATTGCGGCCTGATAATGCATCACTGCACCATCTGCTTCAGCGAGAAGGGCCTCGTTTGGAGTCCAAGTGCAGCAAATCATCATGTCCTGTTAGGGGAGGCTGTTTGATCATAAAATGTTGTTTTATTGGTACTAACATGCTGCTGGTTTTGTCAGGTTTGAGCAGAATTACAATGCATGCATGCATAAACCCAAACACTGCATATTCTCAGCTGCAATAACCACCTCGATCCTTCTGGTTTCAGGCTTTTCACACAGTCTTAAACCTGCAGAGATTTGCTTCCACTCAGCAACAAGAGCATTACTGATGCAGATAAGATGTGGCTCACTGCCACTCAGAGGTGTTGGGTGGGACTGAGGTCAGGGCTCTGTGCAGACAAGTTCTTTAACAGAAACCTCTTCCTGGACAGAACTGTGCACAGGAGCTTTGTATGCAACAATTGTTTAAAAAAAAAAAAAAAAAAAAAAAAAAAAAAAAATGAATGGGTGCTTGCTTATGGGTCATATTTAAACTTTTAACTTAAGGCTTTTTTTTATGTATCTGTCCCAAATTATACATCCTGGCCCACTTTTTCATACCACAATTTTGTGGGTTCAAACATGGCCTCAGATTTTAAAGTGCAAAAAAAAAACCCCCAGCAAAATAACAAAACAAAAAAAACCCAAAACAAAAACATGCAAGTGAGTTGACGAAACGTTTTTCATGTGAAGCTAAAATTTCACACCAATCTTTATATGTGTCCACACTTTTTAGTGAAGCTGAAAGTACACAGTGATTTGGGATGGAATGACCCAATGTTATGATGACCAGAGACAGAAATACCTTTGAAATTTGTCAACTTTTAACATGAGAAATAGTAGTTGCAAAAGCAAAGTAGACCGGCACGAATACCAGTACCGCAGGTCTTCTTAGATCTTCACTAAGTTCCTTGGGCTTTCCTGTTGTTCTGAGAGTTGGTCAATCCAGCAAGTGCTGTCAAACAAATCCTTTAAGCTGGAAAACAAGCTTAATGTTAGCTTGCTTTATCCAATGAAAAACCAGTTCTAATGTATGCTGGGGGTTGTTGTCCTGCTGGAACACCCAGACCTGTCCAAGTTTCAAACGTCTAGCTGTTGATTTTAGGTGACGGTGAAGAATTTGGTAATTCCATCCACTTTGTGTAATGGAGCAGTACCACTGGCAGCAAACTAACACCAGAGCATGATGCTACCACCAGTGTGCTTTAAAGCTGGTATTTTTCGGTTTGAAAGACTCACCTTTACTCTTCCAAACATTGCTCCTGTCATTGTGGCCAAAAGGCTCAATCTTTGTCTCGTCTGACCATAAAACCTTGCTCCAGAAGACATATGGCTTGTCCAGGTGGGCAGCAGAAAGTTTCAGTTGAGCTTGAAGGTGTCCATTCTGAAGCAGGGGTTTATTTCTTGGTCACCTGCCTCTCAGTCCATGGAGATGTGAAACTCTCTTCACTGTGGACAGTGATGCTGATGTTCCAGCAGGTTTCCAGTTGATGGCAGGCTTGAGCCTTGATGGTTCCTGAACATCCTAATCAGTTACCTATCAGGGGTGACAGTTTGGGTCTCCTTCCAGAATTGGTGGTGACACATCCATATAACAATTGCTTGGACTGATGATCTTGGAATCTGCAGCTATTTACAAATGACTCCAAGAGACCTTCACAACTTAAATCTACAATCCTCCTTCTTAGATCTTCATTGAGTTCCTTGGACAATGAGCGCCGTCAAACACATTTGTTTCATGTTGGCAAAGAGAAACTACCAGAAGTCAATCATAATCACTAACAAGTTAATAGAGCTTGGCTTTGTCAAGTTAAAAAAACAACAACTGCAGAACCTTCATTTCCACTTATTAAAATATTTAGGTGACTGTATGTATACACTTTAATCCGTATGCATATTTTTATACTCTGCGTGGATCAAAGAAAATCCACAGTAAATGCACCCAACTCTTGAACTTTTGAAGTCATTAAAGATGTTTACTTTACAATCATTCAACCCTGGGAAAAGAAAAGTTCAAAGAAATAATTACATCCCCAAAATACCATGAAATTCAAGCCCATGAGGAGGGGATACAAACTTCTGCCCACAACTGTATTGTCTCTGAAATCCTACCTTCACCGTTTCCACCCTCACTAGAAACAAATATCTTGGATATTTTGATGAGTAGATAGCTGACAAGTTTAATGAATGCAAAGGCACAAAGAGGCTTAGTAAAAGCCCAGAATCCAAATAATTAGCCAGAAGATAGGCAGAAAGAAAAAAATACAGCAGTGAAGCACGCGAACCACATGGGGAGCAGGCAAAAATCCATTAAACATATAGATGAAAGACAGCAAGGAGTCCAAGGCAATAAAAATACACAGGGAGGGAAAACTAGAAACAAGAAACCAGACTTGAAAGTGCCGAACCACTTGGCAGTGAGAACAAGACCATCTGGCGAAGAACAAAGGGAAGCTGGAGTCTAAACACGTACACTGGAGTGGGTGGTTAACGGACACAGGAGGGCAATTGGTGGATAGGGAACAGGTGTGGAAGACAAGGCAGGTGAAATTAAACTGGGTGAGGCGGACAGGTAACAAGGATGGAAAAAGAAAAATCCCCAAAAAGAGGAAGTAAAACTGACTGGAAAACATAAGAGCTAGTGATTAAGGAAGGAAGTGCCTTAACTCAAAACATAACCATCCAGTCGATACGACATTCAGGAAACATTATTATTATCAAACCATTTTTTTTTTATTAGATTCAGTTTATTTCTAAAAATAAATACATTTTTAAAAGTACAAAACCAAGATACGTCAATGCTCCAGATGGTTTAAAAAATGTTTTAATCTGAAAGATACTCAAGACCTACACCCTTATGTAAAAAAAAACCAAGCTACAAACTAAACTTTATACAGGCCCGCCTCAATTTTCACACCTATGGATATGTGCACATAACAATAAAAACGAACACTAGTAATATCCAGATGACCAGAGTGAGAACCGAACAAAATGACTCATTTAGCGAATAAGTTCTTCCTCATATTCCTCATATACACAGTTTTTTTTATACTGTAATCAAAGTCAGAAAAAGGAATATTTTGTTTTCCTTTCCAAAGATATGAACATTATCTTTATAGCTACACGCCCAGGATCCAGTTTATGTTTTTTAAAATGCGTCAAGTTTACAAGTTTACATCCAAGATGCTTTGTAATATAATCCACCAAACCACTTACGGACGCTGTCTTGGACATACTTGTAGCGTACACTCCCATCTTCCTGTGCTCTTCTGCATGACTGCTTATGCTTTACATACATTCTCAAAGCCTTGTTTAATAACTCTGGCAACTGATAGACAAAATACCACAGGTAGAAATACTTGTGTGCTGGGGTCTTGGAACCTTCACTGTTAGCAACTAGCTACATTAATCCTTTTATTGTTTGCTTCTTGATGCTCGTATATGAACTTTATCTGATGTTAAATAAGAACGTCTAGTGTCTCACAGCCCTAATGCAGCTTTAACCTGCTCACATCACACTGCAGCATGACCATCACACTATAATTGATTGTCCTAATAATGCTGCATTGTGTTGTTGGCTTTCCACTCCACTCCATTTCCTGACAGCCCTCGCTGCTCTGAATGTTAATGGGCTCTGTCTTACTCAGCTGCAGGGAAATTATGTCAAACCGAAGCCACGAGAGCGGCCGAATAGACTGCGGCGCTTATCGCTGCCTGCTGTCCGACAGGGAAACTGAGATATCTGCCTCTCGTGTGCTGCAGGATTTTGTGAGAGGCAGATGGACCGGGGCAGAGTGTGTAAATGGATCAATACTGTGGTAATGGATACGTCTTGGCTGGCTGGAACTTGAGAGTGCATGTGTGTGTGTGTCTGTGCGATTGTCTGTGTCACCTGTGGCCATGTGCTGCTGCCAGGCTGAATGAGTTCATGTCTCCCAGCGGGGTGGAGGAGATGCCGTTTCGACACATGGTTCCAATCATGGGGTCAGCCCCTCTTTCCAAAAGCAAACTCACCAGCTCGAAGTTACCTAACGAGGATGACAGAGGGAAGAGATTAAAAAAGGGAGGACACACACACCCGCATTTGAAAGGTACAGCTTCAGTCCTGTGCATATATTAGAGGGCAAGAGTTACTATTTACTCCGAGGACACGAGCAGCAAATAATAAATGTAGGTAACGTTTGCTAATCAAAGCAGAAATTCAGCCACTATCCTCTTCAAAGTTTTACTTTACTCTATAGATTACTCCCCGAAGTCTCCGTCTGTCCCACTGCACTTGTCTATCTGTGATGTGACCACCTTAAATCCCTTAAACTATGTATTTGCTCATAGGCATGGTCAGTTTTACGGGTTACTAACAAAAGTTGTGCACAGTCACTGTGCTCTCTTTATAAATAGAAACAGTATTTTTTTCTCTTTACTCACTGGTGCAATGCCTTAGTAAATTTGGCCCAATATGGAAAAAAGTACTGGGAATTGCTGCGATTCCTATTTATGTTTCTGAAATATATATATTATCAATATTGTGTTGTGTCTAAATCCAGTTTTGTTAAAAAGTTGTCTATGTATCAGAATTTTCAAATTAGTATTTATTTTAGTTTCTTTTCATTGCTTGAAATTTGCACATTTTAGTCTTTTTAATTATTGTTTATAAAAGGCACAGGTCAGAAGTAAGATTTAGAAAAAATCACTGCTGTTGACTCACAGTGTTGTAGATATCCAAAGTCTCAAGAAAAACAAGTTGTAATGACATTTTTTTATCAAACAATACAGATATTGTCTCTATTTTTTTAAATATATATGCACATAGTATTTAGTTTCAGTTAACTACAATAAACTTGTTATGTTTATATCTACATCTGATATAGTAGATGTATGTAAATACTCATTTTTTAAGGTATAAATTATTATTTATTTGTGCAAATTTTATAGTCCAAGCTGGGTTTTTGTCTCGGAGAGTTTTCTACTTAGCAGACCAGAACTTGACATTATCAGACTGGACACAGCATCAAACAAAACACCATAACCATGATGATCCAATTGGGGATCAAGACATCAAAACACGAGCCTGGACCTGCATAAAGTTATTCTGGGTCTTAGAAAGCCTCTCGCTCATTGCTCTTCATTAACAATATTAGCTTTGGAGCTGATCTTGATTTCATCCACATTTACTATTTAATGAAAAGGATGTGAAAAACATTTACTATCTGTGGTTGTATGTTTTAATCCCTTGTTACCATGGCAGTGTGACTTCCTACACCTCACCAAGTCACCCTTGGTAACACTTGTGAACGGATTTCAACTTGTTAGCAGGTCTGAATGTAGAGTAATGCAAATAAACTGGACAAATTCTATATGTGAGGTTTGCCACTTTAGAAGCTGAAAAGATGACCGTGTTTCCAAACTTGGACTGGTGCTGCAAAGGATTTAAACTGGCATCTTTAAAGCTTACTAATTAAAATAGTGTATCTTGCTTAATTGGTGCAGAAAACGAGCAGAAATCCCCAGAGCTGAAAATAAAGTCAGTGTCACAGCCTGTTTAGGCTTGCACCAAAAAACATAAAAATAAGCAGCCAGGTACAACTCCTGCCCCCAGAAAACAAACAAACAAAACACACAGTCAAAAAATGTTGATTTACAAAACACTGAAAACGTAAAATACTAACAATGCCAAACTGAAGGTGTGCAGATTCATCTTGTTCACCAAGTAGGTGTACTAAAAGCCATTTGTCATTTTCTATGATAAAAAAATAACACATAAAATTACATATACCAACATCTAGATTAGCCTTGCTAGCAAGTGTTACAGTGGGTTTATATTTTAAAATGAAGCCAATAAAAAAAAGTGGAACTGCATTTCCTCCAGCAGCCTCCAGAACTGACTATTTTTGACTAAACTGTCCAACTTTTATAAAGCAGACTTGATCTTACAAGATCCAGTGACTTGTTCGTAAAGTTAGCTAATAGTTTGATAAACTTCAAATTACCTCGTTAAACCTCATAGTGATCAGTGTTAAAGGTCTTTACCAGGTTTGAAAATCATCAGTACCAAAAAACTGAGCCCTTTAATGACCTTTAATGATGAGCTCTTTATTGTAATAGTTTAGTAATACTGAAATATACTAAAATAAGTCTTCTCAAGTAAGTTACTTTTGTTTTTTTCATGTCTTTTCCTAGCTAAAAATGGCAATTTAGTATAACAGTAAAGGTACACCTTGCTAACAAAGTAAGCTACCACTTGCTAGCAAGGAGCTAGTCTCCCATCCAGACTTCTGTCCAGGAATGGTCACAATCACATAAAAAAAGAAAAGAAACAAAAAAAGAAACAAAAAAATCTGAATTAGAAATTTTTTTAAAAAGCCCATAAACAAATGGCTGATGTCGCAGTAGCTATGTCCATCTTTTATTTACAGTTTGTGGATTTTTATATGGCTAGAGGGGCCGATGGCGCGATATGGCAGCCCCGCTTCTGTCAGTCTTCCCCAGGGCAGCTGTGGCTACAACTGTAGCTTGCCTCCACCAGTGTATGAATGTGAGAGTGAATGAATAGTGGAATTGTAAAGCGCTTTGAGGGTCTTGAAAAGCGCTATATTAATGCAATCCATTATTATTATTCATATATTGGATTATATCTGGAAAAGGTACAATTATTTCTTTGAGCCAGCCAACCTCAGTTTATATAAATAAATCCTCAGATCTTAGAAAAATAAAACATGAGTTTGAAGCTCGTTTTTACTGAGTAAAATACCTGCTGTACATTCTGCCATACAGCAGCACAGTGATGAGAACTAAAATTTAAAATTCCCTACACTCTGGAATCCCAGATAGTAATTGAAAGTGATGCATTAATTACAACTGTGTGAAAACGCCTTCTGGTGTGCTTGGAGTCAAACATGTCGTGACTAATCCCATATACGGGAATAAGAATACTTGGGTTAAGTGTGCACATCCATCGGAAGCCCAAATTAAAGATGAGCCTTTGCTGCTTGTGTGCGATTACCTGCAGCGGCGGCCAGCTGAAGTGGGGTCTCTGTGTAGTTCTCCGCCCCATCCTGCAGGGCGCCCTCCACATTCGCTCTATTATCCAGCAACAACTGTGACAGAGATGGGAGGCAGAGGAGGTGGAGGGAAGAGGGGAGGGAGGAAGAGGAAAACAAACCAAAAAAAGGGGGGAGAGCAGGGAGAAAGAAAATACAGGTAGAGGGAGAAGAGGGGATGTTACAGTCAGGCTTGGCAAGAGGAAAAAACCTCAACTGGTGGAAACCTAAACCAGCTCAGAAAGTCACTGACATTCTAGCTATGCTTGATCATTATGCTGTGTGGGGGTCTTATTCGTCTGTGTTGAGCTGAAGACGAAGAATTTATATCTCCAAAACTCTGATTTGCCCTGATGCAGATTAATAACTGAAAAAATCCTGGAGGCGCTGGTGTTCATCAGGCTTTCAGCCCGTGTCAGCTCACACAGTAATGACTGCAACAAAATGTGTTTTATATATTAAAACTGAACAAAACACTCAAATTTTGGCATCCCTGGGGGCTGTGCATCAGTGCTGCGCTTCAAGCTTCTTACTACTTCTTACTTCAGGATCAGTCTTCAGATTAGGGTGGAAACAGGGGCCTGGGTCAGACCTACACTTAATTTTAGGAGCATACATAATCCTGAGCCAAGCCCTCTCCACATAACTGAGATACACACTGCACAGAAAGGACCAAGAAGGAGAAAGAAAGGTCATTTGGCATCATCATTATTATGATGCACCATCATAATAATCACCATCATCATTATTATCCTCATTTTGGTACAAAGGATAGGGCAAGGGCCACAGGTTAATGGTTACAGGTCATAAACATCACTACCTGCACGACAGGGACGTGTCCGTGTAACACGGCGAAAGTGAGTGGCGTCCCCTGGCGCGTTTCAGGATAAACTGAGGGGTGCTTGTTTACTGTGCTTGGCACCTGGGAAGTCATAGGTGAAGTTCAGGGAGAGAGATATATATATATTTATATATACAGCCATTAACATTCACAGCTCAGGGCGGGGGATGGGGGGAAAGAGGGGGAGTGAGAAGCAGTATGCAGAAGGGAGAAGTGTAAGCAAAGGAGGGCAGGATGGCACAGGGAGATTTTCCTCTTGAGTTTCATAGAAAATCTTTAGCAGCTTAAATCCTGCCTCTCATCTCAATCGTCACTCTAAACGTCAAAGAGCATCTGCCTGGACGAGGCTCTCTCACCACACTTTGTTGTATCTACAGCTCCACCCCTTATTAGCGTTTCATTTCAAAGGGGAATGAAACTAAGAGAGAAAAAGCGCAACACTGACAGCAAACACCGACGACAAACACCGACAACTAACGCCGAGGAGAGGGGCGGTGCTGACTCACGAGCGAAGCAGCGAGTGAATAAAATCAAACAGCCGTACCAGCCTTATGCTGTTCTGTGGTTTCTAAAGCTGCTTTATCACTGAGTAAATTAAGGAAATTATTTCTAAATGTCGCCTGGAGGACAAACAGATGTTAAATAATACGCCACGTTTCATTTGAGGTTTGATGCTAAACAACAGCGGGACTGTTAGAGCTTATGTTTTTACAGGAATGAATTATTTATGACGTTATAATAAGAGGCAGTTCCAGCAGAAACAGAGCCAGTCACAGGCTGTCACTGCAGAGAAGAAGTTAACTCCTTTTTACTTTACTTAGAAGCTTAGGTCTACTTTTCTGTGCATGTATTTATCCACACAGACAGATTTGGTCTTGATTACAGTTACAGTTTAAAAGCAGCAGAGGTGAATTTAACTGTGTAGCTTTGAAGCGCTCAAAGCAAAATGTCAACGTCTACCTCGGGATTATCGGGGTTATCCAGGTCACTGTTTTTTCAACTTTTTACCTCCACAGGGAGGTTATGTGATTGGCTCAGTCTCTCTGTTTGTTAGGAGGATTACTCACAGAGTTACAGATGGATTCGCATGTAAATTTTTACCACAGGTGAGATTTTGGTGGGATGTTTTTGGAGTCACTGCTGTGAGCTTTTCTTCAGTCTCTCTGGTGTGAGTGCACTTTTCTCTGTTTGTAACTGGTGTGATGGTGCCAACACCACAACTACAGTGATAAAACCTGGGTTGATGCAGCAGTTGATAACCACCTTCTTGGGGGCACTTATCCAGATTTCTGATGAACCTGCTTCATAGTACAGGGCCTTATTGTCTCCATACTGTAAGACATGCATGTTGATTTGTGAACCTTTGTATTTTTTTCTATCCAATGGTCATCATTTGATTTAACGTGTACCGCTGGCTGATGAAGAGCTGCGCTGCTCGTAAACTCATGTCTGAGGCTCTAAATCAGAACCTAAACACTAGTTTTCAATGGAAATTCAATTCGCCCCTTATGCCAGTTTTATCAGTGGTTTTTGTATTCTAAGCTTTTAGCTCCTGAAAAAGAAAACAAACTAAACCATTATTTTTGCAACCCATAAGCCAAAATTTGGGGTTATTATGTCGAAATGAGACTTGTTGAATGAAAGTTCTGGGAAAAATAGCTCAAAATTTTGGCAAAACATAAAATCTGGACATATGGATGATAGGAGAAATGTTACTTTTGAGTCTGTTTTAGATTATTTTGGGTTGCAGGTACAAGTGATCTGTATTACAAGACAAAAAGGACAAAATATCTGAAAAACTGAACTTTTTTGACGGAAAATTGCCCTTTCTTATACGTGTGAAAATTTCACAGCTGTATTCACACCAAAATTCCTCCCGAGCCGCATTCTGGGGGCAGTTGCTCTAGTTAAAGCAGGATATGGTTTTTGGAGAGCAAACAGCATTCAGCTCGCCTCTGTTTATTGGTGTTATAGCTGAAATGTCAGACAGATAAAATATCTCAAAGCCTCTGCATAAAACTTTACAGCGAGGCTCCAGTAGGAGCAAATGAGGTGTTTTCACTTTGTTTGAATTTATGTTAGCTTCATCTTTCTTATTCTATAAACCACCGGTTGATTTTACAGGTACTGCTTTGCTTCTGAGTCAATACTGCACTTAACACAAGCATCAAAGCAATGGAGCAATCACAGTGATCAATAATGAGGTCACTACGGTGAAGGAGAGCCCATAAATGGTGTTACTTTTGCATTTTCTAACTGAAAATTAAAGCGATTACACACATACAAGCACACACTACAGAGAAAAAAACAGGAATTCTAACAGTGCACTGTTAAGTACAACAGATAGGTGCAATGATTTTCAAGCTTCATGCAGAGTCTGTGGTAGCAAGTTACACTAAGTGCACACAATTATAAAAGAAATGTATTATTGATGTGGTATAAGCAAATTGCTGCTGGATTTACAGTGTAAAACGTAATGAAATAACTGCCTGCAAAGTGGATCATTTTCCTGTATCGGTGTTAAAACAGTGATACTCGCTTATTGCTTATTGGTGCACTTCGTGTAATGAGCTGCCGGGGAACAGAGAGCATGCTGAGAGCAGGTGAGACAATGACGATAGGGGGAGGGGGAAGGAAGAGCAACACAAAGTGGGTTCATAGTTTCACTGTTTACAGAAACAAATGTGAACAAACATGTTAGACCAGAACAAAAAAAAAAGTGCAATCATTGTGACACTGCTGCATTTGACTAGCGGACAGTTGACACTGACCTCGCTGTTGATGTCCGCTCCGGCGTCAAGAAGCATCTGGACCATGGCCTCATCACCACGAACGCAGGCATACATGAGAGGGGTCATTCCCTGCAGGATGAGACGGGGAAGAAAGGGGGGAGGATGACATATTTCTACATAGTACCAAAATGGGAAGCTGTTGAATGGTAGCAGAGATTCCACCCAGCAAAAAGGCGTTGGAAAGAGATGGGAGAGATGATTTTTCCAGATGTCTAAACAAGGTGGAGATTTGTTTAAAGAGTGAAAGGTGAAAAGGAATCGTTGGTGGTCGCTGAAAAGACGTCCTGCTATGTCTAAATTTAGTTGAAAAGTGGGCATTCTTTCCTCTCAACACATCTGTAGATTCAGACAGTAATTTCCTTCTATGAGGAACCAATGCTGACTGGTGCACCACCCTCCTACATTAACCTCCTAGGACCTGGCGTCCAAATATGTTGACATCACTTTTTGGGTTATTTAGACCAAAATACTAAATTTTGCTCTACAAGGGCCTGATGTCCACTTACGAGGACATTATACTGCCACTGTTCCATCAAAATTTAAAACAAATATCCTCATACGGGGTTCTCATTTTTCTTAGGAACAAAAATCGGGTAAAAAAAAATATCTGGTGATTCTTTGTTTTTACATTCATCGGGTCCCAATATGCCCAAATATCAAAGATAAATTAAAAATGCTTGCCATGGAAGAGTTCGGGTCTTAGGAGGTTAAGGAACAATAAGCTTTGGCTCTCTGGATGTCCCCCCCAAATAGGCTGACCATTTAATAATTACTGTGACACATGACCCTATGAGTTATGGTGTTGAAGGTTCAATAATGCATTTTAACCAGACAAGGCCAAGGCCTATTAAGGCCTCTTTGCTACCATAAACAGGATTTATTTGACAGCACTCACTGAACTGACCCATACTCACAACAAGTGACCAAGTCCAAGAAACTCAATGAAGGTCTAAGAAGGCCAGTGTAACAGTGGTACCAGTACATTAAACAAAGTGGATGGAAAAATCTAAGAAAGAGAACTATATTTACACAAGTTGGAGAGGTCTCTTGGAGACATTTCTAAACAAGTGCAGATTCCTGAATCATCAGAAACTAAAGTTATTCTGATGTGTCACAACTTTACCAAGGTCTGGAAAAAAAAAACCCTAAAAAGTCACCATCTGTTAGATAATTGGTTTAGATGTTCAGGAACAATCTGGGAAACACCAAGGTTCAAGCCTAGCATGTACTGGAAACTGCTGGAACACCAGCATCACTGTTTACAGTGAACCTCAGGTCAGCTGTTCTACAAAGTGGATGGAATAATGAAGAAGGAAGACTACTTCCAAATTCTTCAACTTCACTTTAACTCAACAACTAGATAGCTGAAACGTTGATACTTTGTCACCAAAATGCTAATTAAATGTTGCATTAAGAAAACCCAAAGGCACAGAATTAGAAGTTTGACAATGAGCTGACAGGTGGTTGAAAACAGATTAAGTTAAAGTCTTAGAAGTGAAGGCATCTGCCTTCTTGAAGCCTACGACTGGGTGACCCACTTTACTCAGTGTTAGAAAAAAAAAAAACTTCAACCCTTTTTTGGCTACATAGTACCTCAAATACTATTGTAACAATAGTTAAATGGGATTTAATAATAAACACCATCTCTAATGATCAAAGTAACTGTAATGAGCTAAAGGATGCTAACAGTGATTACTTTCTCTCAACAAGAATGAGGATTTCAGTGCCATAGCGATATATGAATCTGACTACGTGTCAGCGGTGTTTGTGAAAGAACTTGCTAGCCTCCTTTTCTTTGGTAAGCAAACTTGTTAAAAACATACAAAGCCAAATTAAATCAAAGTACAAAAAAACCCACAATAACAAAGGATCTGAATGGCAACAAAGACTAAGCAGAGATTTGACTGGACCATTTATTACTGGGTCAGTTTGCTTTAATACTTTACATGCACTGAATAATCAGGCTGGATCTTTGAAATGAGCTCTGCATCATTTCACTTTTTTATTATCTAAAGGCCAACTTCTCACACAAATGTGATATTCATCTTACATTAGATTTTGCTTCAAGGGAAATTTCTAAGGATGTGTTCAAGGATTACAATCAAATCACTCGATTGGAGTCCTTTTTCTGATTTGCTGCTCATCATCCAGTAAGTGTACTCCTGCTGGAGGTTAGGACCTCTACCAAACAGAGAAGGAATTGCATTGAAAACACACTTTTGTTATTTCTCATGCAAAAATGTTGATTTCACTGCTATTAACAAAATGCCTTGAGAAATAATTCCAGGTTATTTCAATCTGGTGTTATTCCTGTAAATGTAGCTATTGCAGCTGTGTGGGTTGTGCATATTTTAATAGGAGGCGAGAGGTTTGCTGTTCAACAAGAGACCGCTTCAGACGACTAACTGCTGTACTTGGTTTCAGTCAAACTCAAAAACAAACATTTAAACGTATTCATGTACACCACCTTATACGTACTGCTCTATACTTTGTAAGGATTCACGTGG
The DNA here is from genome assembly GCF_018398535.1 of Haplochromis burtoni. NCBI lineage: Eukaryota > Metazoa > Chordata > Actinopteri > Cichliformes > Cichlidae > Haplochromis > Haplochromis burtoni. The sequence goes on from NW_024582545.1 coordinate 911,310, forward strand.
TGTCTGGTACCAAGACCTTAGCAGGGGATCTTTTCGTTTGCTGGTGTGCACATCTTGGAGATTCTAGCTTCGATTGGGATTCAGTGATGTTTGAAAGGCGGATCAAATTTTGGCTCTTTGTCCTGTTTTTCAATCAATTTCCGAGGTAGAGCACAGAGCAAAATCCTGTGGTGGCCACTGAGTGCAATTGCTACTGTTTCATGTGCAGCAATGTTTATGTGGCACATGAATGCCACAAGCAGCATGACTCTTTGGGAGTCAACAAATGTGCAAAATTAAAGAAAAAGTTCTGGTGCCTCATTGTCAAGACTGCTCTGAGATTACAACAGAAAGTTTTTGTTAACTTTTCTTATCTTTTTATTTAACTATTGACTCACCATAAAATTCTAAATAACCAGGATTTTTTCTGCTATTTAAATGTTTATCTATTACTTTGTAACCTTGGTTTCTAGTATGAACATTCTTGGGGAAATTCTTTGTAAGTAGGAAAAGCTGTAAAGCTTAGTTAAAAGTCCAAAATCTATACCTTCCTTTACATTCTCCAAAGCCATCCAGTGTCAGACTGGAGTCTTTGGTGAGCTAATTCTGGTCCCAGGGCCATATGTTTGACACCCTTGCTCTAGCGCAGTGATTCCAAACCTTTTGGAGCCACTATTTCACATTAGAAAAATTACAGGGCACACCACCAAGCAAAAACGTCACAAAAAGCATATTGATTATTTTTCCCCGCACACCAGGCGTAGCAAAATTGGCTCGGTTTGTCCCCAGTATACCTTTTTTGCTTCCTTCTGACCACTACTCATGCTAGGGCCTTCATCTGGGTGGGAATTTTCTCTTGGACCCAGGTCTGACTGACTACTTTTTCTTTTCAAATATTTATTCATTCCTATGACTAATATGTAATTTCTTCTTCATCTTCTTGTGTTTTACCAGCAGTTGGTAACCCAGTTAGTTAGAGCAAGGAGTTGTAATGCCCTCTAGTGGAAGAAAATGTATTTGTTATGTCCGTTACTCAGGCAGGTCACTTAGAGCACTAATCAGCTTACAGCCATACGACCCTGAGCACACCCAATCTCGACTGATCTCAGAAACTAAGCAGGGTTGGGCTTGGTTAGTACTTGGATGGAAGAGTATTAATCAGGTGGAACCAGGTAGTCTTCCACAGCACACCTGATCATTTCTCACAGCACACCTATGTGCTGCAGCACACCTATGTGCTGCAGCACACCTATGTGCTGCAGCACACCTATGTGCTGCAGCACACCTATGGCACACCTATGTGCTGCAGCACAGTGGTTGGTTTTTATCTGCTGGTCTGCTGGTTTCTTTCTGTGCTCAGTCCAAGATCATCATTGCTGGGTTACCTGGAAACGGTTTCCAGGTAAAGCTCTTAAAGTGCACAGAATAAGTAAAGTATGAATCTGTGTGTGAATCAGTGAAAGTGACTCTCGGTGTTAAGAGCCTTGAATGGTCAGACCAGAAAGGCACAATAAAAATGACTCTTCCTATAATAACATAATGACGACTATTTACATCCACACCGTTTTGTTACACAGTCAGGCTAAAAGCACCAGCCAGTCATCTTTGAGTTACATCAATGCAGGAGCAAAGGGATTCCCAGATGACACGGAAGCAGTTTGCTGCAGCAGTTGCAAAAACATTCTGCAGAAAACTGTGGAAAAACTTCCGCAATCACTTCACTTCCGGTTTTTACTTTGTCTATACCTGTTCCTGAAGGCTTTTACGTAGCTTACCTAGCTAAATCCTACAATCACTGACGATCGTGTTGACCGTAACCACAACATTAGCTCGTTTTTTAGAAGGCTTCACATAATTTTCTTTAAATCACCATTTTATGTACATGCTATAACTTCACTGCTGCCTACCAATCGATCCCGTTCTGTAAAATGCAGTGAGATATAATAAGTATACACACACAGCACACAACTCAGAGAAATATCCGGCAGTTTCTCGCAGCTTCTTATTTACTGGACCTTTTCATTACTCCCTTAAAATAACCGTGTCTTCCCAACAAGGGCAAAAGCACAAAGGTGGGCTGTGAAACTCCTAACATAACTTCTTCTATCTCTGCGTGTCTCCATATGCACAGAGTATTCTGACACGCCCACACACATTATGCTGCAGGATGAAGCTGCTTCATCTAAGTGCTACTGCAAAGAATTGCATAAGATCAGCAACAGCAACAACTTAAAAATGACCTTTATTGTAAACGAGGCACCGAGATCTTCACATTTATCAGACTTTTCTAACTGTTTTAAATGAGCTTCCATAAAACAGACTTCAATCATATATCTGATCTGGGCCATTATGCTCAACAGAGGCCTTTTACGGCTCACTCATAACACACCACAGCGCTTTATGTTGAAGACTGATCTCCCTTAGTGGTGATTCATTCTTAAACATTTCCTGGACAGCAATCTACTTAATCAGCAGACGGCTAAAGGGCGAGAGACGACGGACCGCGATGAGCACCGTGATGAGTTCAAAATGTCTCTTAGCCGTTATGACAGACTCCAGCTTTTACTTTATTGCTCCTGTAACGCTGTCTGGTCTTTTGCTCCATTTAGCCTCCTTTACAAGGAGATAAAAGCCTGCATGTCACAGGCTCGTATTTATGTGAGGGGAGAGGAAGGAAAGCATAAGTCAATACAATCTGTCAATTTAACAAGCATCTGTTTTTCACATTTTTTTGTAATATATTATAAACAATATATAGTGTGTTTAAGCAAACATTAATCAACCAGACCTGGACTTTATTTTTAGATTGTCTGAGTGAAGAATTGCCAAGCAAATCTTAATTAAACCTAACTAGGCGCAGCTTATTGACCGCGGAAAGTCAGATTGCACAATTAACTTCCACTTAGCAGCACTGGGAATAGCCAATATTTCCACGAACCGTCAAAGGTGAAGATTCCCAAGTGACACTTGGCTGTACTGGGACTGAGATACTGACCTGACCTGTCAGTGCTCAGAGCAGGAAAAGTGTTGCAGTAGCAGGCAACAAAAGAAAAATCCTTTTCCCTTCCACTTTCAGGATGAACAGGAAGGTCATGGCACAATCTGTAGCTGGATGCCGCTCTGCTACAGCCCTGAGTCGCTCCTCTCCTCCCTGCTTGAGTAATTTAAGCGATCAGTATGCTGGATGGTGTGTGCAAGCCCCCGCATCTGCTTCTTTGCTCTTCTTCACCTGACTGCTCCTCCTGCATCCCGCCTACTGCCACCTTTGATTAATCCGGTTCTCCAGCCCCCGGCTCCATCCACAGCACCATGAAAACTGTTAAAAGGACTCATACCTCCTGTTTGCACACTGCGAAGTTCAAGGTGACTTGATATTGGGTGTTGCCTCTTCTTAGCTGAGGCATTTCTCATTCATACACATCCCTGGCACTAGGCTGAGAGGTGCTACTGCCTCTTGTCTTTTTTCTTTTTAGGTAGGCGGCAATGAGTGTACGATCATTGGCCAGGGACATCAGGTAAACTCGCGTATTTATTTATTGTATTGTTTGAAGTTTTGGTTCTTATATTTTTGGATACTTGTTTGGTCACGACCTGACCTCTGGGTAGTGACTGGAAAAATTAGGATCTGAAGGGTGTCTCTCTTAGGGACAAATGGTGAGGAGATCAGGAACGTTTCAGAGTACAGATTCTACTCCTCCACATTGAAAGGAGGCACCCAAAACACCTAGGGATGTTCCACTGGTAGCAGACCCTAGACACTCCCTTCGCTGGCTTGGGAACATCTTGGTGTCCCCCAGAAGAGTTGGTGCATGTGGCTGAGCAAAGGGGGGTCTGGGTGTCTCTGCTCAAAGTGGAAGAATGAATTTCTGGTTCACTTTTGGAGACATTTTATGATTGTTCTAGTGTAAACTTTGATTTCTTAGTTTGTCTTCCTGTTCATTCCTTTTTCCTCAATTCTTCCCTCGTTTCTGTCTTTATGACGAGTGTTAATCTTGTGTCTGTGTTTAGTATTTCCTGCACTAGTTTTACTTCCCGTGTCTTCTCCAACTCTCTGGTTGTTCTCTCTTCCAGTAATTATGTTCCCATCAGCCTTCAGTGTATGCTTATATATGCTGTCTTTCCTTTGTTACCCCTCTACCTTTTTGGATTCTACCACTTTAATGTGTTTTGGTTGTACTTTTGTTACGTTTTAGACCTATTTGTGAGCACATATATTTGCCCTGAATAGCTGGTCCTCAACTAAAACTCCACAAACAATAACTGCGACACACTTCTGCTTTTCTTCTTCTTTGTCTTGTGATTGCTTTGCTTCTAAAATTTCGTTGCCAGTGGAAAAATCTATAAAATAAATAAATTAACTCCCATTTAACCTCTTCCATCTGGTTAATTAATGCTCCTCCCCCTTACCCCAGTGAGCTGGAGTCGTAACAGGTTTATTTGTTACTTCACTGCCGCCACTGCCGCAATGTTACTACATTGCATTTGGTCGAGGTCCACTGATTATTATATTTGTATTTTCTTTGTTATCCATGCGGTTACATTCATGTCCCCGCTGGGCCACTGCCAGCATGTTGTGGTGTTTAATGAGCAATTAATAGCAGCACATGAGGCAGGGGCTGTGGGGATGAGACCACTCCTTTGCAGACCTGTGAAATATGCATTTTTGTGCTGAAAGGATTAAGAGGAAAAAAATGTTTTTTTCATTGCCAAGAGGAGTTGGTGCGAGTTTTAAGAAATGTGTGTCAAATTAAGTCAAGTTAAGGATCCTACTATGACTTCATCTTAATTATATGTTTAAAAAAATGTAGAAAATAACAATAATTTCATGTATTTTTGAGACAGTTCTCAGCTGCTGAAGTCAGAGTGAGTCAGAGGTTACAGCATCTTTAGCTTTAGTCACGCAAGTAAAACTGAGGGATTTTAATCAGATCCTTGAGGTCTTAAAGAGGGCGAGGCTTAGTCACACTGCATGACGTGGAGATGCAAAGGACTTGATGTCTTCACCTCGCTCACCTGATATACTGTATTAGATCTGGAGGAGGATGAGGGAGAAATAAATAAATAAAACCCCTGCTATTCTTTTCTGTTTTAAACATACTTTGCTCTGCCAGCTGTTATAACCTGAAATATTGTGATTTTATATGATGAGCAGGTTTAGTTAACCATTCCATTTTCTTTTATTCATTATTATCCCTTTGCTGTCCTCAAGTGAAAGTTGTTGCAGGCAGCGTGTTTAGGCATAAAGGGCAAGTACATTTTTGTAAAAGTGAAAAAGAAAGCAAAAATACACAAAAAATGAGGATTATTGCAAGAACCACATATCTGTGATACATCAGCAGCTTAGAGAAGCAGCTTTCGCGGTCCTTTTACTGCCAAGAACTAACACGTCTACGTTGCCAACAAATAACAAACCACCATGTAAGATGTAGCTCTCCATCACAGACAAAAGCTCACATGCGTTAATAAAACTAAAAATAATAAGGAACTTATGTATGAAGCTGTTTTTGTGATATTTCAAGGGCTGATTGAAAGGACTGCATCACTGGGATACACTCGATGGTGCTTAAGGGTGCACAACTGAACCAAATACACAGATTCCAGTTTAATCCCCAGTTAAAACCACTGGTGGACCAAGTGCAAAACATTTATCATCTACGTTCTGCTGCGCAACCCTGCATCCTGGCATTCACGTAGACGTTACTTGATGTTAACGTCTAAACGTTGCTTCAGACTGACCCACCATCCGGTCGCAACCGTCTGCAATCTTTGTTGGATAGAAGTGGATCAAAACACCAAGGTGTTTAATCTGTCATGGACTCCAGACACTGATCAGAGCGAGAACGTGTCAGATATCCCAGAAACAAGCCCAACGAACCACTGCCTGTGTCCAAGTGCCAAATCACTTGGACTGTTGTTTGCACACAGTTGGCGAATTGCCGTTCAAATACTAATTTTTTCCTACACGAATAATCAGTCTATTGATTGACAGAAAAACAATCAGCAATCTACAATTGATTTTTTAGGCAACTAGGCGGTGGTTAATCGCAGCTCGCTGAGATGTGTGATAAAATGTATGATTTTTTTTTACTGAAATATAATGATCTGGCTTAAAACCTGTGGCAAGGTTCTGACTTACTATAGGTTTTATATAGAATTTAGACGAGTGAAGGTTAATCAATAAAGCAAATTATCACTAGGTGCAAGCTCATTTTAAGCTAAGACCTGAGGATCTAAGAAATGTCATGGTCCTGGGCCAGTATTCTTAGTTTTTGTGTTTTGTATTTCGTTCTTTATTTATGCCGTGGTTCCTAGGTTCTGTTAAGATGTTCCTTATTTGATTACCCCCTGTGTGCCCCTCTGTGTATCTGTGAGCCCTCGTTTCCCCTCCTTGTGTTTTATTCCATGTTTTCCCCAGCCCGTTATGTCTGTGCTCTCCCCGTGCTCTCTCTCCTCCTGTCTGAACCTCTGTGTACTTCCTGTTTTACTTTGACAGTCTCCCGTCAGTGTTGCGTTTACTCCTGCCGTGTCTTGTTATGATCATCAGTGTCACCTGTGTTCCCCGTGTGCTCCCACTTCCCTCGTTAACCCTCTGTGTATTTATGTCTGCGTCTCCCTCAGTTCTGTGTCGCGTTCTCCCTCATTCATGGCTGTGTGTTTCTCCGTCTATTACGTTATAGTTTCCCAGTTTAATTTGTATGGTTTTGCTCTCCAGCAATAAAGCTGTGAATTTTGAGTTCATTCCTGCCTCCGTGAGTTTGCGATTGGGTCCTCATCCAGCCTGCACACAGCCGAAGCATGACAAGAAATGCCTTTGAGACTGGATGGATAATTGAGATCTTTGCACTTCTGTAAAGTGTGGGTTCATCTGATTGTTGTTGGATGAGTGTTTCGAGCCTGGTCTCACTCCCAAATCATCACAAATGAATGCTTGGTCATTACGCCTTTATTACTGTCATAAGATGTTTTCTTAACCCAAAAACTCCAAACCACGAGTAAAAGTGAAAGTAAACACAGAGAGAAAATGAAGCTCCCATTGGGGACAGTGATGATTTACCACTCCTGCCCTCATTGGCGGACACCTTGTAAGTATCCCAGAGGCAGCATCTGCTTTGACAAAACTGCAGTGTGTGAAATTTGAAAGGTTGGAGTTTGAAATTGAGTTATTACTTTGAGAAGAAGCGGCAGGACATTTGTGCAGGGTTAGTGCAGTACACACAAACAGACACAAAGAAAAACTCTCTTATTCCTTCTGCATTAAAAAAAAAAGAAAGATGCATGAAAACTGTATCGTGGCATAAGCATTTAGTACACTGCATTACTCAGTGAGAGAGCAGCCTGTGCTCAGCATGTGTGCATGAACTGCACTGGGTTGCCAGGTACTTGCTAGAAATCCACAATTTATTGTATCTCCAACCCCTGAGCTGTGCAAATGTGGGATTTTAAAGTTGTTATATATATGTGAGTGTGTGTGCAGGAGAGCGTGGGTGTGTTAGGTGCCAGACCTGCTCGCTCATGCTGTTAATGCCATCGGGCCCCAGCAGGTTCACGGCCTGCTTGACCAGGTCCGTCCGACCGCAGTTGAGCATCCTGAAGCCCAGATCCTGCAGGAACTTGGCCTCTGTGGAGGCTGCGTCCAGCTTTCTAGTGGCACAGAAGCAATCCTCGGCTCTGCAGACAGAAACAGCAGATCTATTACTTTGATTAAGACGAAGCTTATGTCAGAAATTGATTTTGAGATCCGAGCACATGCATCTCCACGGCACGCTGAGGGAAGCTGAAAACGATTGCTGATCAGGCTTTCATAACTCAAATTCTCCTTATCAGGAAACAAACTTACAACTTTATAAGTACTGATCTGCTTCAATTTGAAAGTCAGTTCCTTAATATCTGAGTTTGTCAACACTCACTTCTCTTTGATTGCTTCTGGTTCAGTACTTTTCTTAAGCAGCTTCTCTCCAGGTAAGGCTTCTGCTGTGACTCATTATTACCCACTCACGTCCCCCGTAAAGCCTCTTAATCCAAGCATCTGTCACAACTGCAGTTTCCACAGAGAAACCTTTTCCGGATGTTGGTCTACATATACATGACAGTTAAATCTGACATATGCAAAGAGATGCATTAATTGGCACCTCGAAGTAGTTCATTTATTAGTTCTTTACAAATACATGAAAAGTGAAAAGACTCTTAACCCGGTGACTCTGTGACAAATTACAGAAAGATTACAGAGTAAGCGGTGACGAGGTAAATATGGTGCACGGCTTTGTAACCGCTGTGGAGTGTTTGCAAATGAGGGAAGAAAGAGGGGGCGAGCGAGGCGAGACTGTGAGTGAGTCAGAAACAAATACAGAGAGAAGATTTATAGGTTACTGCTGTCCAAGAAAGAAGGACAAACACAGTTTGTTTAGCAACTGACAAGCCTCATGAAAAAGCTTTTAAATTTTACAGTGCGAGGCGAAATTCAGTTCACTGTGGGGCTACGATGAAATGTTAACATGTTGTTAATGTTGTCATTAATAATAAAACAATACAGGGTGTGCTCCTGTGAACTAAAGGCCGGCGCACACTTTTTGTCTATAATCCCCACATTATTCCATTAATCACACTCATTTGTTTAGTTTGGCTCCATATTTTCTCCCGGCTGTCCTTGCCATCCCTAGTCAGTCTTTACGCTCCACTCAGCAACAACCGCAGTGGGTGAAAACAATGAAGCCAATGCAAAAGTGTCAAAAATTGCAGCCCAGCTTTAAATGTATGACGATCCCCACAGATTCCCATTTTAAGATTAAATAAAAAATAAACTTAATGAATAAACTCACACAAATTAAATTGTATTAAAGGGCTAAAGTCGTGCATAATTGGGGTGTGGCTGGTTGCTATTCATCACAGAGGTCCTCTAATCTATGTTTGTGCCCCTTAAACCATTTAATTGTAATTATCTAAAAAATATGGTTTAAAACCGAATCCAAGAATCTGTGCTCCAGTTTTGGTTAACATTTAATGAGCAAGCTTCTTTCCACTGATTAGTAACTTTCCTTGTAAGATAGTTCAGCCACATCTGGTTACCCCCCACCCAAAAAACAACAACAATAACAAAAAACCATGATTATGATGGTCAAAATGCTTGTGCTGAGGTTTCATAATCATAGTCTACAATGACCAGTTAGTGATGAATATCTATTTCCATCTTTTACAGTGGGGCAAAAAAGTATTTAGTCAGCCACTGATTGTGCAAGTTCCCCCACTTAAAATGATGTAGTAAATGATGAAGTAATTTGCACCAGAGGTACACTTCAACTGTGAGAGACAGAATGTGAAAAAAAAATCCATGAATTCACATGGTAGGATTTGTAAAGAATTTATTCATAAATTAGGGTGGAAAATAAGTATTTGGTCACCTCAAACAAGGAAAATCTCTGGCTCTCACAGACCTGTAACGTCTTCTGTAAGAAGCTTTTCTGTCCCCCACTCGTTACCTGTATGAATGGCACCTGTTTGAACTCATCATCTGTATAAAAGACACCTGTCCACAGCCTCAAACAGTCAGACTCCAAACTCCGCCATGGCCAAGACCAAAGAGCTTTCGAAGGACACCAGGAAAAGTATTGTAGACCTGCACCAGACTGGGAAGAGTGAATCTACAATAGGCAAGCAGCTTGGTGTGAAAAAATCAACTGTGGGAGCAATCATCAGAAAATGGAAGACATACAAGACCACTGATAATCTCCCTCGATCTGGGGCTCCACGCAAGATCTCATCCCGTGGGGTCAAAATGATCATGAGAACGGTGAGCAAAGATCCCAGAACCACACGGGGGGACCTGGTGAATGACCTGCAGAGAGCTGGGACCAAAGTAACAAAGGTCACCATCAGTAACACACTACAACGGCAGGGAATCAAATCCCGCAGTGCCAGACGTGTTCCGCTGCTGAAGCCAGTGCATGTCCAGGCCCGTCTGAAGTTTGCCAGAGAGCACATGGATGATACAGCAGAGGATTGGGAGAATGTCATGTGGTCAGATGAAACCAAAGTAGAACTTTTTGGTATAAACTCAACTCGTCGTGTTTGGAGGAAGAAGAATACTGAGTTGCATCCCAAGAACACCATACCTACTGTGAAGCATGGGGGTGGAAACATCATGCTATGGGGCTGTTTTTCTGCCAAGGGGACAGGACGACTGATCCGTGTTAAGGACAGAATGAATGGGGCCATGTATCGTGAGATTTTGAGCCAAAACCTCCTTCCATCAGTGAGAACTTTGAAGATGAAACGAGGCTGGGTCTTCCAACATGACAATGATCCAAAACACACCGCCCGGGCAACAAAGGAGTGGCTCCGTAAGAAGCATTTGAAAGTCCTGGAGTGGCCTAGCCAGTCTCCAGACCTCAACCCCATAGAAAATCTGTGGCGGGAGTTGAAAGTCCGTGTTGCTCGGCGACAGCCCCAAAACATCACTGCTCTCGAGAAGATCTGCATGGAGGAATGGGCCAAAATACCAGCTACTGTGTGTGCAAACCTGGTAAAGACCTATAGTAAACGTTTGACCTCTGTTATTGCCAACAAAGGTTATGTTACAAAGTATTGAGTTGTATTTTTGTTATTGACCAAATACTTATTTTCCACCCTGATTTACGAATAAATTCTTTACAAATCCTACCATGTGGATTCATGGATTTTTTTTTCACATTCTGTCTCTCACAGTTGAAGTGTACCTCTGGTGCAAATTACTGACCTCTGTCATCATTTTAGGTGGGGGAACTTGCACAATCGGTGGCTGACTAAATACTTTTTTGCCCCACTGTATACGCAGTCTGTGGAGTTACGATCGTATGTGTCCTGTAATTTTTATGGCAAGCCATCAAACAGCTGCTGGACTTCACTAAATTTGCCACTCGTGTAAACCTGCAGGTAAGGGTGGAAAAGTCAAGGGATGATAAAAGTCAGTTAGATATCCCTAAATGCTGCTTATTTATATAAAGCTGTAGACAAAATGGTTTCATTGCACAATATAAGAGTTAAAATGAATTTATGTGTGGGGATTTATCCATTAATTGCTGTATTGTCATAGATAAAGTGCATGTATTTGCCAGCCAAACTGACAGACCTACAGCAGACTGAGTTGTTTTGAAGTTGGTAACTGACGTCAGGTAGTTGCAAAGCGGGTCCACGTCTTCAAAGCAACCATTTCATGGGCAACAGGACTGCAGTGTCATTGCACACGGTTGTAATAATGTTTTGTCCGTGTGGTGATATTGAACCAGTGTTTCCCCTGTCTGTAGCAAAGCAGCACATTCCTGCTTTCCAAAGGAGACAGCAAAAGGTGGAAAGACACAGCATGAAAAATAAAAGGAAAACAGCACCGTGCTTATGAAACTGCCCCCTGGTGGTGACAGTTTTTGTTACATTCCGTAGAGGGTGATCGCAAAACACACCTTTCAATAATGAAAAATAAAATAATCGCAACTATTCTACTGAAAAGTTGTTCGATATACAAAGATGGACACTGAGGAGGATGACTGGATGACATATTGATCAGGTCTGTTCAAGTCAAACTGCTCTCTTAAAATGTTTTGTCTGATGTAAACACCATGTAATAGGTCAGGTTACATGTAAACAGCTGACCTCAAATCTGTAATCAGAAAGCAAATGTGCAAGTAACTGCTGATCATGTCTCCATATTCATCTACATGTTTTAACACTGTGGATGAGATTCTGTTAAAATAAAGTGTGAGTGATTGTTGCAAGTCATTCTTGTGTTTGGTATACGAGACTTGGTTGAAGTTTATGCTAATGCAGCATCTGCTGACTGAACGTGCATGTGCAGGCTTACAGGTTTCATAAATGGATGACACTGAGCTTCATTCTCCAGCAGGTTTGTGCAGTAAATGTTATTGACATCGTATTCTTACTTTATTTGTCGGGGTTCACAGTCCACGCCGGGCAACAGCAGCCTGGCAGCCTGCCTCACATCGTCACTGTCCACAGAGAAGCTCCGTCGATGTTCAGTGTGAGCAACCGCCACCCGGATCCACTCCATCAGCGGGGGCAGCACCAGGAACGGCCTGCGGAGAAAACAGGTTCATGTGCTACTGTTTAATATCTTAATTAAGTCAGAATACATGAAGACTCACATTTAGTTTAAATTATTTATGAGAAAAACAAAAGAGTCTTTTGGGGAAATTCCATAAATGCTTATTTTTCCTAGATGGCTGGAGGGGCAGTTATGTGTGTGACAGAAAGAAAAGTCAAATCTGTGCAGCTGTAAGTGAAGGGTAAACTCTGTGCTGTTAATGGAACAGAAGAGCATGAATCACACTGCCGTCTAACTGGACCGAAGTGACTACTGCAGCTTCCTTACGTGCATGGGTTGTTTTTCTGACACTGAGTCAGCAGGCAGTCTGGCACTAGTTTAAAGCAGATTAAGCCAAGTTATAAAAAAAGTGTGTGCTGCTCCACTTTTGTTTGATCTTGTGTGTATAAATGGACAGCTATTTGCACTTTTTGTAGGAGTTTTTTAGCTGAAGCGATGTTCAGAGCTCTCCTTTCAGCTGTCTGTGGCCACAGGAGCTAAATCCCAATGTCTGGAATGGGGGATGTGAACCTGTGAGACCTTTTGGCCTCCAGCTAACTTAAATTTGACAGCCTTTGAATTTCAAATGATGACATAAAGAGTAAAACCTCTGAAATTGTTTTAAAAGTCACAAACCTAGCACACTGCACAAATAGTTTGACGAGAACCAGGGAGCTGATATTCCATTGGAAAAAATGATCTACTTCAGGTCTAAATGTAAGGATTAATATGTTATAGCTGAACAGAAATGATCTACCTAACCTGGAAAACGATGTTAGCTGATGAACGTTTGTTTGGAGGTTCATTCTACAAACTAAGGTGGCTGTAAGTCTGATGAGACGGAGACTTAAACAGGGAAAGTAATTTGGGTTGTTGTTAAGAGTCTAGCAGCTGGCGTCTGCTCTGTGTGTGATACAACATGACATTATTGTTTTTTTGTTTGTTTGTTTGCACAGGTGTTTTGTGTTAGAGTTCTCTGTCTACACAGCATTTCTTCAAATTAATTCAACACAGAAGGAGATACCATCAAGAAAATATGTAAACATAAAATTGTAATTTCTAGCACGCACGCACGCACACACACACACATATATGCTGACAAAAGGCTGACAAAAAAATACTTAGTTTAGCTTTAAATTGTTTTTCTTTTCAACTTTTTGACATATTTGTAGAAACGATGGGAGATTTTTATATTAAATACAGCCAAAATTTCAAATAATGAAACTTTGGCCCAACAAACCAGTCAAAGCAGGTGGCTGCTCCTCCTTGAGCCTACCTCTGCTGGAGTTTTTCTTTCCCACTGTTGACACTTGCTTGCTCACGGGGGTCTTGTGCTCACTGGGGTTTACTTTCTATGATTTTATGGTCTTTACCTTACAATATAAAATTCCCTGAGTGGACTGCTGTTGCAAACTGGTGTGATATAAATAAAATTAAACCTAAAAGTCTATTTAATTTCTGTCCAGGCAAAAGATCAGGTTTCTTTTTTTTCCACTTGTGGTTCAGTGCAAATACAGCATTTTACTGATATATCAGTGCGTTAGCATAAAGATTCTCATATAACAGAGCAGAAGAAGACAGCATGGAAACCAGTAAGTATAAATGGTGACAGGCAGAGCCAGAAGTTTTTCTCTTGTGTCATATTTAAAGTGTAGCACCTGTGCTCCACCTTAAATATGTACTACTGTGAGCAGCAGAAAGGAACACATCTGAAGACACTAGGTCCTTGAGATCCAGTACAATCAAAAGCCATAAAAGACTTTACATTTGTACACTTCTTTCTTTTACAGGAGTGACTGTGTATAAAGAAATGTGAAAGTTGAGAGTTGTGAGTGTATAAAACAATCAAATAAAGCAAAACGCCAAATAAAGACTTTTTTTTAAAGTTGAATTTAAAATAACACACAACGTAACTAAATGACTCTGGTCTTAATGTTGCTCTGAGTCACTACTTGTGCCCAAACCAACCCATTATCATTTCTCATGAGTCACGCATCAGCCTAACTTCCTAAACACAACCCAATAAGAGGCAGTGTGAAAGCCATCTGGAGCATCACACAGGCATTCGAGACATTTTTACTGTCTCATTTTGAAAAAGGTCTAAACCTCTGTGACTTCAAAGCCGGTCACAGCCCTGGTGACTTTTCCTGTTGACGTCACAGTTCACGCAAGCGATGACCGACGAGTCAACCATAATCAAAGGCTCTGACTGCGAGCACAGAAACCCCTCCCTTCAGCTGTTCAAACCTGTTCAAGCGTTTCCATAGAAAATGAGTTTAGAGGAAGGGGAAGAAGCTGACACAGCTTGTTTCACAAATGCCTAGGAAATGAGTATAACAGAAAAGGATTATTATGAACTGTAAATCATGCAAAGCTACTCTAGCTCAAAAATAATAAATATGGAAATATGGATAAGGAAATTTAAAAAAAACACTAAAAAAATAAATATATAAACTGTAAATCTTCTAACTCAATCATAATTTATTTATATATCAAAAATGTAAAAGTTACCGTATTACTAACATTTCCAAATTAAATCATATAAAAATTAAATAATATTGCTAATGTGATCTTCTCAGGTGAAAATTAACTCTTCAAACTGATAATATCAGCACGTTGTCAGGTTCATCATGTGCAGTTTGCTTTGGTCATCTTTCAAATTTAAAAAAAAAATCACTTAATAAAGACTCCGGCCGAACACTGAGAGCCACAAACTTTCTAATTAAAGATGCCCTTACTGATATGTGAAAAGGCAGCAAGTCAATGTTCATAAGTTATAACTCGGAGAGTGGAGAACAGAAAGAGATCTAGATGCTACAACCTCCCTAAATTCTCTTATTACCCTCTTTAATCAACATCAGTAATGGGTCTCGCCTGCCTGACAAGTTCATATTTCATCATTTGTTTCCTGTACAAGTATGTGTGTATGTGTGTGTGCTTGTGTGTTTTTATTATCTCTCCCTCATAAACACAGACTCGTGTTGTTGTGTCTGTTATTAATCATTTCTCCTGCTGTCCAACAGCAGCTAAATTCAGGTCAGGCATTCATCAGATATTTTCAGTTTTACCACAATGATGTTTTACTGAGTAAAAATGGACAGGATTGAAAACAAATCTGTTCTCGTGACCTTCTCAGATCTTCATAGCCTTGAACTAAAACTAAACCATAACTGTAATTTACTTTCTTCTTAAAGTTGTTACATGAGCAATTCCACTCTCATGGTATTAGCCCAATTAGCAATTAGCATAGCTTAGTATACAGACTCAAGGCAGGGAGTAGTTCCCATGTTCCTCTGGGCTTACATGGCGTATAAGCCAAACTTGAATATGTTTCCTGGTCTGTATAATGTGACATGGGCTTTCATAGAAACACCTTAAAAGTGGTTAATAGGGTTCTTTGTAAAACTGAGAAATACAGACAATCATTCACAGCCACAGCCATCAAATACTTCAAAACACAAGATGTAATGGGAAACTTAAATTTAAAACTTGAACAAAAGTGAACAGTAGCTGTTAGGGGATGACGATATAAAAACGTCCATCGTTTCATTTTACGCTATCGTTTGTTTCGCAGTGTCGCAAAATAAACTGTTTACGGCAATATTTTTTTCATCGTTTTGATGGTCACTGTAGTGGCTATATTAATTTCTTAAAGTTCTCTCTTTCTCTTATATTTAATATAACCACACTACAGACGGACAAGCGCCTGTTTTTATGCGTTGTGGTTAGCAACAACGACGGTAACACATCGCGTGTCCGCTTGTTTATGTTCCACATAAACCTTTCACAATAAAGCTCAAGATCCTGTTGAGACTTTTCAAAATAAACTGAATCACGTGAAAGAGCAGATTATTTACGGATGAGAAGTAAAAAAGAGCCGCCAGGTGCTAAAAAATAAACCTTAGACTCAAACGTTAGAACAGGCTTTTCCCCGCAGCACGCCGTGTAATAAATACTCACAAAGAAAACGGCGGCCTTTACAACTTATGTCTAAAAATGTATAGTTTCATGCATCGGTTAAAACACTCGACTCCAGCTACATGACGCGCAGCTGGAAACACTTCCCGCAAGTCGAGCTGCCCGAGATTCACAGAATTTACAGAAAATGTTACATTTTTGTGATTTATATTGTTATCGGGACGATAGAATTCTTATATCGGGATATGAGATTTTGGTCATATCGCACAGCCCTAGTAGTTGTACAGTACATTCCCAGGGATTGCACAGTACACCCTCCTGAAACCAATAAGAGTCAGTGCTTCAGTCCACCTGTATTGTGCTGTGCTGTTCAGAGACTTATCGCCTTCTTAAAGGATAGAAATACAAAGCCTCACATCTTCCAGCAATCAGCACAGTGCTCCCCCAGGAGCTGCCTGCCAGTTAAAACTATCAGAAAATTAAGTCAGGTATTACAAAGCGCTATTCTGGAGAAACATCTGATAGCGAAATGCTCAGTGAGCTGGCAGTGCTCTTGGATATCCAGTCACTCTAATTTCACACCACATGTGGACATTCACTGGAGCCAGAGAAGAAAACCTAGATGGAAAAACAGGTAAAAAATGTTTTTTTCTATTCAGCTGCCTCTTTAAAAGAAAAATTCACTCAGGCAAGACGTGAAACCGCTTCCTTGTGTCGAAGAGGGCTCAATTTAAAAAAAAAAAAAAAAAGCATCTTTGTCGAGCAAAGCTAACACTCATAGTTTTCTCCATGAAAATGGAGCAGAACAGAGGTATTCTGGGCAAGATTTGTTTGAATAATTTTATATATTTATTTTTGTGTATTGTACTAGCTCCAGCAAAGCATTTTGTTCCATCTAATACACAATAATCATAGGTTAGCGTAAATGTTGTTGCTACTTGTTCCTTCAGAAACAGCATTTTATCCAAAAAGTTTAAGATAAAAAATGATTTGTCATTAAATTTCTCCCCCCACTGTGTTTGTTGTTTTACGTATTGATTGTTCACCATTAGTTTCGTTAGCAGAATTAAATTTGGATACTTTATATTAATACACTTATGAAATATTTTCCTAAGTGTCAACAGTCCACTTTTATTTAACCTCCTGTGGTGTAAGCTTTTTGTTTTTTTAAGAAAATGAGGGATGTGTTTATAATTATGTTCTTGTTATATATTTTTGAAGATTCACAATCCTAAAAACAATATGTGTGTCACGGCCAGGCGGATAGGCAGCCCTCTCTGTTTCTCTCCCTCTCTTCCTCTCCTCGACCACAAACGCCATGTCAGGCAAGTCCTTCAGCGTCTCCTCGAAAATCGTCTCTTTGTTAAAGGGGAGAAGTGTGAGTTTCATGTCTCAACTGTTTCCTTCCTGGGCCACGTCAT